>NW_019397018.1:20605-74896 GCF_000591075.1 Eurytemora carolleeae | reverse complement strand
TAGTTTTTTTGTCGTAGCACTCTCATTTCTGACACTATCATCGTAAAATTGTGTGACTTTTAATAAATACTAATTTAAAAGGATTTTTGTAAAACAAATTTCTTTTTAATGCATAGGGTTTGGTTTGGTTTGGTTTGGTACAGGGCGGAAAAAATCTAATATAGCCCATAACTTGGGACTAAAGCTACATATCTAATAACTATATATTTGAAAAGACCTTAAAAAATAGATAGAGAAACATGTGTAACACTTTGATATTTGTTTTTAACATATTTTTCCCTTTGTCTGACCCATTTTTTAGCGTTTTTTTAACCAAAAACGACACTGCTAAATACGCTAAAAGTTATAAAACTTATCGCTTATTGTAAATGCATTTATTTAAATAAACTTGATGCAGTAGCACTGTTCTGGGAAACGACAGATTGGGTGTAATGGAAGAAAAAGATAAAACTTTGTTTATCTTAATTCCATTTTCATAGAATCTGTGCAAGCAATATCTTTCACTCCAATTTGCTTGCATACAAGGTGAAAACTTGAACATTCTAAATCTTTAAAAATATTTAAAAGAATGGACTTAGCGCCTTTTAGCCGGATCACACTGACAATCAATATCAGTGACAGTTTGCCGAAGAGAAAAAGAATGTAAAATCAACGACATTTAAATCTTATTTAAACAAAAGCTATGCTTAGTTAAACATTTTCTTGTTTAAAAAACCGTCCGAGGGAATTAAACTGATAAGCAATAAGCATTTACCTTCCATTCTCCATCATCACATAGTTCAACAGGATTGATGATCACTGAGAACCTTCCTTCTCCGTTCTCTGCTACACTGTACTTGTCTCCTACTGCAATCTAACAAGAGACATATTTTTATAAATTTATTATTTTTTTTTTTTTCAATGGGTTGTAAAGTTTGTCCAGAGGAAACTAGTTTTTATTTACAAACAAATTTTTTCATATTTAACATGTTCAATCCTATAAATTAGAAAAAAATGTTGTTGAACAAATTAGGATAGAAAATTGAGATTTTGCCATAAACAATAATTTTAAATCCTTTTGATTTTTCTACCTATTAATTCTGTCTGATCAAATATTCTTCGTTTAAAACATTCAAGGGATTTATTTTCAGGTTGCAAAGATATAGAGGTTAGAAAATTTTAGTCTGTGGCAAAAACTCAATTCCTTAAAGATTGCTCTTTTTTACCTGGTTTCCATGATTGGCCCAAACCACTCTGACCGGTAGACTGAGACGGGTCACTTTATAATTAACATTTTTACATTTCGATCTCGAAACTTGAAACTTGAAACATGAAACTTGAAACTTGAAACTTGAAACTTGAAACTTGAAACTTGAAACTTGAAACCAAAATCAGACAAAGTTGTGAATCAGACGTGTCACTTTATGAGCTGGGGGTGATTTTCAATTATACAGATTCTATTTACATCGTTTCTCTTGCTGTCAAGATACGACGAGATATTGAAACATTTGAGTTTGCATCATCATATATATAGGACAAAATACACAGAACGTTTCAAAATTCATAAAACTAGGGTTTTTTTCGGTTTTAAAACACTAAGTCCAAAAAGGTTCAATGAGCTTATAATTCTAACTACGTTTCTCTTTTTTAGAATTTCAAAATTGTCAATTGTTTCGCTATTTGATCTAATTCATGAACTTCAAATAAAATTTAGATTAGATTGAATTAAGGCTAATATTCTACCTGTAACACTGAGTTCAACGATTTCTCCTATTTTAACCTTCTTATCTGTCAATCCTTCCAGTAGAGTAGGAGGACCAGTTGACCTACACAGAGAGTTTAAATAGTTGTTTGCCTAAAATATACATAAAAATTAAGCTGAACTTACCCTACTGTTCCCATACAATTAAATGCATCACAACGGTATACAGATACAGGTTTGTCGAAGCGGGCCTGTAGCGCAAATACATCTCCTAAAAATGTGAATGCATGTTATATACATAAATTTGTATTGTGTATGAATTCAAAGAGTTATAAGTTACAGATTAAATTAAATTGAGTTTAAGTTGTAACTTAAACATGGGCGGAGTTAGTTCATTATGTACATCTGAGTGGATAATGAGGGTTACCAACGAAGGATGCGACTGTAAAGACGACCTGAAACTCGCAAAATAAGACGATTTCTAGGTTGAATTAAATCTTCTGCCTTAAATATAGTTTTTTAAGTGCTTATTTAATGATTTGGCATAAAGCAAAACCAGTTTCACAGAAATAAATTCCGAACAATTGTCTCTAAAGTCTCATCCTTTGTTTTTGTAGGTAACGCTGTATGCCTTAAATCTTCACCTTGTACACCTTTTGCGAGTACATAAGAGATGTTTGTGAGTACATAAGAGATGTTTGCGAGTACATAAGAGATGTTTGTGAAACTCGTGTGATTTTGAACATACGAGAATATGATTTATTGCTTTCTGTTTTTTGAAGGACGGGAAACAGATTTTGTAAATATTTACATTTTAGGTATTATTAATACAAGCTGACCACCGTAAACTAGATGCAGAAAGTCAAACAGCTGGAGATGGGGGGGGGGGGGGGAGGAATTAATGTCTTAAGCTCAAACAAATTACAATATTTTTGTCAATTTATTGAAGGTTCAATTAAATCTACCAAATGTGCCATTATAATAGCCGGTTGAAAGCTCAAAAACTATTCAGTATTTACAAATCCTTAGAAAAAAAGAAAATATTTTAAGGCTAAATTTGTGTAGAGCAAATAAATCTCTTTTAGTCGGAGGTAAGCAGGGCTATAAGAAATTATGTAAGTATTTAAGATAAAAGGATTTACTAAATTATTACTATTAAAAGTAAACCCTAGAGACGGATAACGAAGCCCTCCTATGAAAAGTAGGACTAGAGACGGATAACGGAGCTCCACTATGAAAAGTAGAACCTAGAGACGGATAACGGAGCTCCACTATGAAAAGTAGGACCTAGAGACGGATAACGGAGCCTTCCTATGAAAAGTAGGACTAGAGACGGATAACGGAGCTCCACTAGGAAAAGTAGAACCTAGAGACGGATAACGGAGCTCCACTAGGAAAAGTAGAACCTAGAGACGGATAACGGAGCCCCACTATGAAAAGTAGAACCTAGAGACGGGTAACCTCACCTGACTTGATCTCCTCTCCGTCCCTGAACCATTTCAAGGTTGGGGACGGTATCCCGACCACCTAAACAAAATATTGGTCAACGAATATAAATATTTTTCATAATTTCCCATACTTCAATATATTTCCCCCTCAATATAGCATGGAGAAGCTGGGTCAGCTAAATTATCCAATATCAGAAATTAAATCCTTGGATTGTTAAATTTGGAGAAATCAGTCAAAATATATATTTATAGATACATGCAGATGTCCATGATACAGATACAGATACAGATACAAGGATACCTGTTATGTTAATATCCTTGAAAACGCGAATGCAAACAAATTCATGATAAAGAAACTTACAAGGATACATATCACATGGTATGTAAGTGTCCTTGTAAATACAAACAGATATCATGATACCGATACAGATAAATACATATATGTTAGTATCCTTGTAAACACGGATACAAGAAGATAATTGGATACCTTGGATACAAGATTCTTTACAAGGATGACCGAAGAACAATATCTGTGTGAACCTTTGATTTAAAGATATGGAAGTTTTAAGTCTATTGACATATATCTAGCCTTATAAACCTTGGATGATACCTACCTTGCATTCTAGTGATACAGTTCCAACTTCAGTAATACCAGCGGTCAGCTCTTCCAGGAATACAGGGGCCTTGTAGCTCTTCGGGACTAGATAACATTAATACAGGGGCCTTGTAGCTCTTAGGGACTAGATAACATTAATACAGGGGCCTTGTAGCTCTTAGAGACTAGATAACATAAATACAGGAGAATTGTAGCTCTTAGGGACTAGATAACATTAATACAGCGGCCTTAGAATTGTAGCTCTTAGGGACTAGATAACATTAATACAGCGGCCTTGTAGCTCTTAGAGACTAGATAACATAAATACAGGAGAATTGTAGCTCTTAGGGACTAGATAACATTAATATAGGGGCCTTGTAGCTCTTAGGGACTAAAGAAAGTATAAACAAACAAAAGAAAAAGGACAATAATGAGGAAAAGTGTGTAGAAGTAAAAACAGTCGGAACCACACTCCAGAATAATATGGTAAAGAATAGGGCAAATGATCAGAATTAGACCAAAAAGAACCATATTAAAAATTATAACAAGAATATTAAAGAGAGTGTTCGCGAAAAATGAAATGGGGTATAATTTTACGTCGAAAAATTATCGATGGTGATCGCTACTAATCTTACTTCTATCTGTTGCGTCAATAAGGAGAAAATGAATTAAAACGACCATACCGAAGAACGTGGCGTTTACACAAATTCAGAAAGTTGCAATATTCGACTCGGATCGCAAAAAATCAATTTAATTCCAAACAAGTCATTCAGATATTACAACCTATAATCATCGATAATTTTTCGACGCATTCATATAAAGTTGATATTTCATAATATTTTTTACTTGTTTCATATATAATATACTTTAAAGGACGTTTATTTGGCCGCTAGGTCTCTCTGTTCTCGATGATTCTAGTGTTTCACGTGAAATAGACTCCAACGACACCTAGCGACAAAAAAATCATCGTTTGAAGTACCATCGTATATGAAACAAGTAAAAAAATGAAATATTAACTATATACGAATGCGTCGAAAATTATTGATGATCATAGGTTGAAATATCTGAATGATTTGTTTGGAATTAATTTGATTCTTGTACGATCCGAGTCGAATGTTACAACTTTCTGAATTTGTTTGGACGCTACGTTCTTCGGTATGAGTCGTATTACACAATTTTCTCATTATAGGCGCATCAGATAGAAGTAAGATTAGTAGCGATCACCATCGATAATTTTTCGACGTAAACATATACCCCTTTCATTTTTCGCGAACACTCCCTTTATCTACCTTGAGCGATAACGTTACACTTTGTCTGGGCAATTCCATGTTTGTTCTTTGCAGAGCAGGTCCATATACCCTGGTCCTAAACATACATGTACATACACCCTGGTCCTAAACATACATGTACATATACCCTGGTCCTAAACATACAGGTCCATATACCCTGGTTCTAAACATAAATGTACATACACCCTGGTCCTAAACATACATGTACATACACCCTGGTCCTAAACATACATGTACATACACCCTGGTCCTTAACATACATGTACATATACCCTGGTCCTAAACATACAGGTCCATATATCCTGGTCCTAAACATACAGGTCCATATACCCTGGTCCTAAACATACAGGTCCATATACCCTGGTTCTAAACATACAGGTCTATATACCAGTAACAAGACTTCAGTATGTACTTTCAGTATGTACCAAAATAAGTACATTGCACACCTCTAAACATGTACCAAAGTATGTACATATTGTGCTACCTGTAAAGATAAAGGAATGATGGTTGCAGTACTAAGGTTTCCCTGCTCCGAGATATTAACACGACCGTCCTCTGTTGATGATGTGGCAGGTCCGCGCCATTCGAAAAATACCTTGACATTAGGATATTTATATCATACTTGGCTTTTATGGCGTTTCAAGAACATCTTAAGTTTTAACTTTTAATTGTTGATCTTTTATTCCCTTGGTTCATGTGAGTTGCCTCAAAAATGTTGGGCTAGATCGACTCATCCGTTTTGTCGTTTATTAGATACAAACAAACAGACAATCAAAGCATAAATATATTATAGGCAAACAGATAAGCTTTAAAAGTGTTTGTGGTTTCAATCGATCACATGCTTAATTGTATATTTAAGGTTTACCTTTCCTCCCTTCTGATCAGGTTCCACTGATACTGTTAGCTCCAGTCTTGTTCCAACCCTCTGCACTAGATCGGGTTCAAGGAAATCGGAGAAGGTCGGAGGAGACATAGCTCCGGGTCTAAACAAGAATGGGTTGGATAATCTTAAGGTCTACACAAGATTTGTTTGATATTATATTCAGGTCTAAACAAGAATAGATTGAATGTAGCTCCGGTTCTCAACTAGACTAAGTTGGATGATATATTGCTCTGGTTATAAACTTAAAAATGTTGGATAATATATAGCTCCGGTTCTAAACTTTAAAAAAGTTGGATTATATATTATCCGGTTAAAAACTAGTATAGGTTGGATGAGATATTGCTCCGGTTCTAAACTAGAATAGGTTGGAGAATATATATCTGGTTCTAAACTAGAATAGGTTGGAGGAGATATAACTCCGGTTCTAAACTAGAATAGGTTGGAGGAGATATAACTCTGGTTCTAAACTAGAATAGGTTGGATGAGATATAGCTCCGATTCTAAACTAAAACATGTTAAATAATATATATAACTATGGTTCTAAACTAGAATAGGTTGGATGAGATATAGCTCCGGTTCTAAACTAAAACATGTTGGATAATATATATAACTCAGATTCTAAACTAGAATAGGTTGGATGAGATATAGCTCCGGTTCTAAACTAAAATAGGTTGGAGGAGAAAAAAATTAAAATCAAAAAAATATCTGCAATCATGACACAATATTAAGACGAATTAGAGCATTTTATTATAGAAATTAAAGGGAGTGACCGGCAATGTATGGTGGTTGAACTGCATATGTAGTATTGTGAACAAATTATTTAGGATTCATTTGAGACATATAAAACTTTTCTACGACGTATGTTTACTGAGTTTGAGCGCGAAGTCGGCGTTCAAAATCATAAAATTGGGTGGGTACTTTTTCAAAACCGGTTTTTTATTATTAGATAACGACGACAAAAAATGTAAACAAAATTCTACATTTAACTAATAAATTGTTTAGGATCAGGTTGAGAAAAAAAATTGACTCTTATCATCGAAAATAAGTAATCTTATTCAATTATTAGTTTCTATAATCTCTCACTATTTGTATAAAGATTTTCTGGAATTTTTATTGAAAAGACGACATTTGAAGAATTTGTAGAAATCTGAGAACAAATAAATAGAAAATAAGAAATTCAATATAATGATAGAAAAGGAAATGATTAATTCTAATACTGATTTATTGACAAATTTCTTTTGAGAAATATGTTCCTAAACATCTAATTAGTTTACTATAGAACTTTTACTATGTTTTTCGTCGTCATTATTTAATAATTTTTTTTTAAACCGATTCTGAAAACGTACCCACCCAAATTCAAATTCTTGAATTCTTGCTCTATAAGTATTCCATTGACTTAATTTAGCTTAGACATTAACCGTACTGTAAACTGAACAGGGGGAATTTCTTGAAATGAGAATGTGTTGACTAAGGGTGAGAAGAAGGGGGGGGTCAACTATTCTCTCTCGTTGTATGTATTGCAAAGTGCAGTCTCAGTCTACATCTTTAAATGTAATTAAGCAAATTAACGTTTGCTTACAAACAAACATAATTGTAATTTTAGCAATTCATTTGACACAGTGTAGAGAGGAGGGAAGGAAGGATCAGGGCAGGGTCTGATTAATTTGACACTGTGTAGAGAGGAGGGAGGGAAGGATCAGGGCAGGGTCTGATTAATTTGACACAGTGTAGAGAGGAGGGAAGGAAGGATCAGGGTAGGGTCTGATTAATTTGACACAGAGTAGAGAGGAGGGAAGGAAGGATCAGGGCAGGGTCTGATTAATTTGACACAGTGTAGAGAGGAAGGAAGGAAGGAAGGAAGGAAGGGTAGGTTCTGATTAATTTGCCACAGTGTAGAGAGGAAGGAAGGAAGGGCAGGGCCTGATTATTTTGACACAGTGTAGAGAGGAGGGAAGGCTGATTAATTTGACACAGTGTAGAGAGGAAGGTAGGAAGGAAGGGAAGGGTCTGATTAATTTGACACAGTGTAGAGAGGAAGGAAGGAAGGGTAGGGTCTGATTAATTTGACACAGTGTAGAGAGGAGGGAAGGAAGGGCAGGGTCTGATTAATTTGACACAGTGTAGAGAGGAAGGAAGGAAGGAAGGGTAGGTTCTGATTAATTTGACACAGTGTAGAGAGGAAAGAAGGAAAGAAGGAAGGGCATGGTTCTGATTAATTTGACACAGTGTAGAGAGGAAGGAAGAAAGGAAGGGCAGAGTCTGAATAATTTGACACAATGTAGAGAGTAAGGAAGGAAGGAAGGGTAGGGTCTGATTAATTTGACACAGTGTAGAGAGGAAGAAAGGAAGGAAGGGTAGGTTCTGATTAATTTGACACAGTGTAGAGAGGAAAGAAGGAAGGAAGGAAGGGCACGGTTCTGATTAATTTGACACAGTGTAGAGAGGAAGGAAGAAAGGAAGGGCAGAGTCTGAATAATTTGACACAGTGTAGAGAGGAAGGAAGGAAGGGCAGAGTCTGAATAATTTGACACAGTGTAGAGAGGAAGAAAGGAAGGGCAGGGTCTGAATAATTTGACACAGTGTAGAGATGAAGGAAGGAATTAACAGCAGGGTCTGATTAATTTGACACAGTGTAAAGAGGAGGGAAGGCTGATTAATTTGACACAGTGTAGAGAGGAAGGTAGGAAGGAAGGGAAGGGTCTGAATAATTTGACACAGTGTAGAGAGGAAGGAAGAAAGGACAGGGTCTGATTAATTTGACACATTGTAGAGAGGAAGGAAGGAAGGGCAGGGTCTGATTAATTTGACACAGTGTAGAGAGGAAGGTAGGAAGGAAGGGAAGGGTCTGAATAATTTGACACAGTGTAGAGAGGAGGGAAGGCTGATTAATTTGACACAGTGCAGAGAGGAAGGAAGGAAGGGCAGGGTCTGATTAATTTGACACAGTGTAGAGAGGAAGGAAGAAAGGACAGGGTCTGATTAATTTGACACAGTGTAGAGAGGAGGGAAGGCTGATTAATTTGACACAGTGTAGAGAGGAAGGAAGGAAGGGTAGGTTCTGATTAATTTGACACAGTGTAGAGAGGAGGGAAGGAAGGGCAGGGTCTGATAAATTTGACACAGTGTAGAGAGGAAGGAAGGAAGGAAGGAAGGGCATGGTTCTGATTAATTTGACACCGTGTAGAGAGGAAGGAAGGAAGGAAGGAAGGAAGGAAGGAAGGGCATGGTTCTGATTAATTTGACACAGTGTAGAGAGGAAGGAAGGAAGGAAGGAAGGAAGGAAGGAAGGAAGGAAGGGTAGGTTCTGATTGATTTGACACAGTGTAGAGAGTAAGGAAGGAAGGGCAGGGCCTGATTAATTTGACACAGTGTAGAGAGTAAGGAAGGAAGGGCAGGGCCTGATTAATTTGACACAGTGTAGAGATGAAGGAAGGAATTAACAGCAGGGTCTGATTAATTTGACACAGTGTAGAGAGGAAGGTAGGAAGGAAGGGAAGGGTCTGATTAATTTGCCACAGTGTAGAGAGGAAGGAAGGAAGGGCAGGGCCTGATTAATTTGACACAGTGTAGAGGTGAAGGAAGGAATTAACAGCAGGGTCTGATTAATTTGACACAGTGTAGAGAGGAGTAAGGAAGGAAGGGCAGGGTCTGATTAATTTGACACAGTGTAGCGAGGAAGGAAGGAAGGAAGGGTCTGATTAATTTGACACAGTGTAGAGAGTAAGGAATGAATGGCAGGGTCTGATTAATTTGACACAGTGTAGAGAGGAAGGAAGGAAGGGCAGGGTCTGACATTCCCTAAACTATGAATAACCTTGACAGCATTTTTTCCTTCAAATATTTGAAAAAGTAAACTTTCTTTAGTTCAGTATATTTGAATATAATTTTCAGAAACAACTCGGATGTTTTAATTTCAATTAAATCTTTATCTTGGAGTGAATTTTTGTCTTTTTATACAGTAGCAGGTGACATCAATTCAATGAAGACGACGTTTTTATTGTTTACAAGCTTTTGTCGAACAACAAGTTTATAAGTAATCAAAGAGAAGCTTTTTTAATAGACAGCTTCTATCTATTTACATGTGTAATTCATTGTTAAGAGCTTGATAATATTTATATTTGAAATTTAAAGTCGTCTTTATTGTATTGATATAATCGCCAACCATTGTAGTTTCTAAAATAGAGAGGGGATTGGGGAAGTTATAGGGAAGAGTTTTGCAAGAGAGGTAAGAGGGGAAGTGGGTAAAGGCTTAGAGAAAGAAGTTACATAAATGAAGATAAGGAAAGAAGTGGTGGAAAAAGGGGAAAGGGAAAGGAAAATGAAGCGGAACGGAGGAAGAAAAGATTATTAGAAGGAGAGTGTGGGGGAAAAGTAGAACTGCGGGGAAAAGTTAGGGAAATGGATTTGAAAGGAAAGGAGTTGGAAGAAATACGCGAAAGGAAAGGAAAATTTGTGGGGTAGAGAGAGACGCGGGAAGTAGGGGAACTTCACAGAGGAAAGTGTGGTACTAATAGATGGGAAATGGTGAGAACTATGTTGGGGAAAGTGTGGTACTAATAGATGGGAAAAAGGGAGAACTATGTAGGGGAAAGTGTGGTACTAATAGATGGGAAAAGGGGAGAACTATGTAGGGGAAAGTGTGGTACTAATAGATGGGAAAAGGGGAGAACTAAGTATGGGAAAGTGTGGTACTAATAGATGGGATTTGGTGAGAACTAAGTAGGGGAAAGTGTGGTACTAATAGATGGGATTTGGTGAGAACTAAGTAGGGGAAAGTGTGGTACTAATAGATGGGAAAAGGGGAGAACTATGTAGGGGAAAGTGTGGTATTAATAGATGGGAAAAGGGGAGAACTAAGTAGGGGAAAGTGTGGTACTAATAGATGGGAAATGGTGAGAACTAAGTAGGGGAAAGTGTGGTACTAATAGATGGGAAAAGGTGAGAACTAAGTAGGGGAAAGAATGAAAATGACGAAGAACTGGGGTCGGATTTAGAGAGGTGTTGAGAGTAAATCATCTGGAATCTTTCATTTCCTTCAGCCGGACATTTAAGATTTAGAAGAATTTACTTTTATATAAAAATAAACATGTTTAGCAAAAACAAACTCGACTCAGGCTCAACTTTAGAACTCCTCTAGTCTTTGACAGAAAATCTTAAAACTGTTTACATTCATCGTCCCTGTGACGTCATTTTTTTAATTACAGACATAAGTCGGGGAAATCTGAGTCGGTCCGTTTTATTTTTTTAAGTATTAAATCAAAAAGGTCGTTTGGTTGTTTTTTCTTTCTTATTTCTTTTAAGAAAAAAATTGTTTGCTAATAACAATCTATATAACTACGATAATAAGATTAACCTGCCAAACTTTTTTATCCACCATATAGATTAAAATAAATTTTATTTATGTTTAAGTCACATTGTAAATAAGGTTCAATCATGCTTTGTAAACATCATAGTAATTGGTAATTTGTTGTGTTAAGTGTGATAGGTTGAACGTTTGTCATAAATTACGTTACCTAAAGCAGTAACTGTGTTCACTGTTATTAGATGACAAGCAAGAATACATCTATTGTTTGTAAACATAGACTTGTGTTCTAACAACACATACTTCTATCTTGTACATAAGCACATCTTAACTTGTACTTATGTACTGCACTGTAACACAGGGTACAATATCTGTAAGAATTAGTTTTTTTAGATATGTGAATATTAGAACAATTCCTTCATTTTTCTTGAGCTAATAAATGCAATGAAATTGATTTTTTGACAGAAACTTAAATTTTCTACTACCTATATATCTTTGCTATTCGATGGTGTAAACAAATGATATCTTAAACTTAAATTATTTGATCTAACAAAGTTTGAAAGTTTAGATTTAATTTATAAGACATTGGGTTGCAAAGATATAGGGATTAGAAATTTAGAGTTTGTGGCCAAGGCTCAATTCCTTTAGAGAATTGAATAAAAGATCTATAGAAAACTCTGCAGAGCTAAAGAAAACTCTGAAGAGCATAAGAAAACTCTGCATAGATCTAGAGAATACTATTTAGAACTAAAGAAAACTCTGTAAAACTTAAAAAAAACTCGTAGAACTAACGTAAAACTCTGTAGACCTAAAGAAACCTCTGTAGAACTAGAGTAAAACTCTGTAGACTAAAGGAAACTCTGTAGAACTAAAGGAAATTTTGTAGAACTGAAGGAAACTCTGTAGAACTAAAGGAAACTCTGTAGAACTAAAGGACACACTGTAGACTAATGGAAATTCTGTAGAACTAAAGGAAACTGCGCAGAACTAAAGGAAACTCTATAGACTAACGGAAACTCTGTAGAACTAAAGGAAACTCTTTAGACTAATGGAAATTCTGTAGAACTAACGGAAACTGTACAGAACTAAAGGAAACTCTGTAGAACTAAAGGAAACTCTGTAGACTGAAGGAAACTCTGTAGAACTAACGGACACTCTGTAGACTAATGGAAATTCTGTAGAACTAAAGGAAACTCTGCAGAACTAAATGAGGGATTTCTGTTTCACTAAAAGTAACTGTATGGCATGATTTGAATTCCGGCCTTTAAAGAAAGGGCGAAAGCAGGATTTATAGGATACACTATACGAAATGTACATAACCTATTTAAGCATGATTAAAAAGTATATGTCTTAAATATACTTCTGGTTATTTTTATTCACAAACTTACTTTACAGTGTACACCTCCTAATCACTATATATCTCCCTCAGCCTAGCTTGCCACCCAGCTACTACCTGCCTCCCACCTTTCTAACAGCTGTTCCTCTCCCCACTACAGCTTTTCTCCTGTTCTGCCCGGCGTGACAGCTGGTCACGGGATATATAGTAGACGCAGCTTGTAAATATTTGCAGAGCTGTTTAACAAGTTAGTAAGTCCGATAAATACATGAAGGGACATGAAAACATTATTTATTCTATTTATAAAGTACTAGAAATTCAGACGGCTTCACGCCACTCTTACTAATACCATTTAAAATGATAAATTCGTTTTTATTTTTTTAAGTGAAATCACAAACAACTACAAGCATAAATATCATGTATGTGACACGGAACACATGGTGCTCGCCGCCCTTTATTCCAATGCTGATCTGGTAATTTTTTATCCTTTGCAGGCACTCCCCCCCCCCCGTACATATATGTATATATTTTATCCACTTATATAAAAGCTTTCGCAGATTTCAAGGTTTTCGATTGGGCAATTTAGAAATTTAGAAAGAAAAATAATATTCTCCGTTATTCCATAGAAAATAGTTTTTGGCGTAACTAGTAAAACTATCTTTCACGACTAAATATTAATATTTGAGATTCAAGATCGATTTGTAGATACGATTCAGACAGATCATTTTTTAGATAATTTTCTTCAACATATTTGAAAGATCCAATTTATGGATTAAAGACGAATGAGATATCCTTCTTTTCTCTCGGAGAAATGATTATTTTTATTCTGGCTTCTACAAGAACATTATTTACGGATTTATGCTAAAAGGACATTGACCGAATTTGTCTGAATTCAACACGTTTCAGAAGAAATCGACGATACCTTCCTAAAGAGTGAATCGGACAAGCCAAACTTAAAATCGTATATTAGGAAATTACCTCATTTTGTATACAATGCACTTAAAACGCCGATCAACGATTAGTGATCAACAGCGATTATTTGTTGCCGTAAGCCTATACCCCCTTTAATTTTCCGCGAACACTCCCTTTAAAGCTCCATGCACAAGAGTTCCATTCCCGATTTACCAGGTAAGAGCAAAAATGACAAGAAGTTCTTGAAAATTGAAAACACGAAAATCTGACATTGCGTATTTTTTACGACAAATTGAATTGAGATTTCAAGCTTAGAAACAAACTTCATCATTTAAAAAAAATAAAATTTACTTAATCAAAAGAAATACCAAATCTTTTTGTTCCTTTAATTTAAAGATTAGTTGTTCAGCAATATATATATAATTAAATGGTTCAGATTATCGGTGTATATTGCGCAGAATAATATAGTTTGTATAGAATGCTAATGCAAGCTCAGCTCCCCTCTAAGCTCTCCTGAAGAAACATATCTGATTAATAGAAGAAGGACTAGGGGCGCAAAACAATCGTTATTCCTTTTCAAAACCGGTATTTTTTTGTTGGTAAAGGTTTCATTTTAGACCAAAACCAATATCTCCCCTCTATTTATTGTAACATTGTAAAGCTTTCATCCTTGCCACTTCAAAAAATTCCAAGTATTCCCCATTTGTAAAAAGTAAAGTGCATTTTTTATGTTTTCAATTTTTTTTGATTTATGGTGATTGAAAATATTGAAAATGTCCAAATCAATAAATTTCAATGATTTTTTCGTTGCAACAAGAATGTAATAAATATAGTTAAAGGGACTGTACATATATTTTCAAGCGACTCTATTGAGTCACTTGAGTCCTCTTCTTTTTACAAATGATGATTAATAATTGTGATTTCTCTATAAAGCTAATTGCGCATTTCTGCTTCAGAAATGGAGGAAATAGCTAAGTTTCAAACTTTAAAAACAGAATATCTTTTACATCATTGATAAGAAAAAGTATTTAAGGGTACTGATGTTAATCGGTCTTGCCCCTCTTTATAAGGAAGATCATTTAACATGACAACTAAACATAAACTGTTTTACATAATTTTATTTTTAACTCATCTTTAGTAGAACAAAATTTGCTTAATGTACGGAACAATAATTAAAACAGAGGAGTAGGTCGGATTTATATATTAGATCGGAAGAGGAGTAGGTCGGGTTTATGTATTGGATCAGGAGAGCAGTAGGTCGGGTTTATGTATTGGATCAGGAGAGAAGTAGGTCGGGTTTATGTATTGGATCAGGACAGGAGTAGGTCGGGTTTATATATTGGATCAGGAGAGGAGTAGGTCGGGCTTATATATTGGATCAGTAAAGATGCAGGTCGGGTTTAGGTATTGGATCAGTAGAGAAGTACGTCGGGTTTATATATTGGATCAGGAGAGAAGTAGGTCGGTTTTATATATTGGATCCGGAGAGAAGTAGGTCGGGTTTATATATTGGACCAGGAGAGGGTTTTTATATCGTATCAGGAGAGAAGTAGGTCGGGTTTATATATTAGATCAGGAGAGAAGTAGGTCGGTTTTATATATTGGATCCGGAGAGAAGTAGGTCGGGTTTATATATTGGACCAGGAGAGGAGTAGGTCGGGTTTTTATATCGTATCAGGAGAGAAGTAGGTCGGGTTTATATATTAGATCGGGAGAGAAGTAGGTCGGGTTTATATATTGGATCGGGAGAGGAGTAGGTCGGGTTTATATATTGGATCGGGAAAGTAGAAGATCTAGTTTTGCTTCTATTCTCGTCATTTTCTTCTCTAGATCTGATTCCTTTGCTTCATTCATTTTACTGATTACAATCCGTCTTCAAACAGAAAATTTTGAAAATATTTTCTAAATTATAATAATTTAAGAAAAACAAGATATGTTTACCAAATGTTTGTCAAAAAGGGATTTATACAGTTTGCATGAACCCTTTAATCTAAATTCAGTCAGAGGAATTTGGAATATTCAGTCAGGAATTTGGAATATTCAGTCGGAGGAATTTGGAATATTCAGTCAGAAGAATTTGGAATATTCAGTCAGAGGAATTTGGAATATTCAGTCGGAGGAATTTGGAATATTCAGTCAGAGGAATTTGGAATATTCAGTCAGAGGAATTTGGAATATTCAGTCGGAGGAATTTGGAATATTCAGTCGTGGGAATTTAGAATATTCATTCGGGGGAATTTGGAATATTCAGTCGGGGGAATTTGGAATTTTCAGTCGGGGGAATTCGAAATATTCAGTCGGAGGAATTTGGAATATTCAGTCGGGGAAATTTGGAATATTCAGTCGAAGGAATTCGAAATATTCAGTCGGAGGAATTTGGAATATTCAGTCGGGGGAATTTGGAATACTCAGTCGGAGGAATTTGGAATATTCAGTCTGAGGAATTTAGTATATTCAGTCGTGGGAATTTGGAATATTCAGTCAGAGGAATTTGGAATATTCAGTCGGGGGAATTTGGAATATTCAGTCGGAGGAATTTGGAATATTCAGTCGGGGGAATTTGAAATATTCAGTCGGAGTAATTTGGAATACTCATTGGGGGAATTTGGAATATTTGTTGTTTAAAAAGAACTCTCCAAAGCACATTCTTTATACAGGGTTATCCACATCAAAGAATGAGACTACAGAGACGTACAGAATTTACTTTTGCAACTTTAAACGTGTTTTCATTTTTTATTCCGAATCATTACATTAGCTATTAAACGACTAATCAAAGCAGAAGATTTAACCTTGAGATCGACATATTTTTGAGGTCGTCTTCCCAGTCTACCTTTAGAGGTAACCCTGTAGTTATCAATTTGAATGAAAAAAAACATATTTCTAGCGTGGAAAATATTTTATAATGAAATGAAATTTTTATTTTCGAAGTTTATCTGCCTAGCGCTGTCGATTATATCCCTGGGTATAGTTTCTCTCTCTGAGCAAGTATTTCCTCTCCTTTTGATAAAAAAGTATAAATTTTTGTCCATGATATGGATTTTTAAAATTTTCGTCTTGTGTTTTGTTTTGAAAATATGGGTTTCTAACATTTTTAAAGTAAAATGTTAAAATTTCTCTCGCAATATAATTGTCTAGCATAAAATTGATCCTAATTCATAATTTTTATAAAATACTGCCCTGCACAGCACAAGATTAAAAATCAAAATTTCTAATCCTTTTATCTACATCAAAGGTCTACGATATTCAACTAAAAAGAATAAAATTAGAGTTTGAGGCAAATTTTCAACTCCTTGACAATTAAAACATTACGGTATCTATTCCTGAGGTGGAGTGCTTTCATGTAAAACAATTTTTAACATAAAATGAAAATTCCATTTTAAATTAAAATTCCGGTTCAATGTCTTTTCCCTGGGCAAAATATTCAAATACTGGACAATATTTTGCCAGAGATTTGCAAACAGTTAGATGGGGAAGTATAAAAGTTAGAAGGGATTTAAGCAATAAAGTTAGAAGGGATTTGAGCAATAAAGTTAGAAGGAATTTAAGCATAAAAGTTAGAAGGGATTTGAGCAAAAAAGTTAGAAGGGATTTAAGCTATAAAGTTAGAAGGGATTAAAGCAATAAAGTTAGAAGGAATTTGAGTAATAAAGTTGGAAGGGATTTAAGCAATAAAGTTAGAAGGGATTTGAGCATTAAAGTTAGTAGGGATTTGAGCAATGAAGTTATGAGAAAGAAAGGAATTGAGTCTTAGCCCCAAACTCAAATTTGTCAATCCCTATATCTTTGCAACCTGGTCATGTAACCCTTGGATATTTCTGACATAGATTTTTTTAATCTAACAGAAATTATAGATGATCCAAAACATTGAATTGCAAAGATATTGGGATTAGAAACTTTGTGGCAAAGACTCAATTCCTTTGTTCAGATTTCTAATTGTCAAAATCTGAACATAATTATTCATATCTCCGGAAATAAAAAGGCCGACCACATTTTGGAAATGCCAATACTTTGAAGTTATAAACTCTAGAATTTTACTTCTAAATTTTTGTTAACAAATAAATGTTGTGAATTATTTTTGAATATCAAAGACGACCTTAATGAGCCGTCTTACTTGTCATGTTTCATCGTATACCAAAGATAATATATATATATAGATATGCAGGCAGGAAGAAACCTCCTCCCTAAATTGCTTGTAGCAGACAAATAATTTTTGAACCTCTGAGATACCTTTGAATAAACCTCCGTATTGTTCTATGCCTATAGAACTGTCTACAGAAACTAAGACTAGGTATCCTTAACCTCAATCTGAAAAGTATAAAATGAACAAAAACAAAATTACACTCTGAAATATGAAAAAATAAGAATGCAGATCGACATTTCGAAAGGTTTGTTTTTCGAATAGATTTGAATATAAGGGAATAAAAGTATGATAAAATGACAGATAAAAACTTGACTGAGTGTATTTGATCCAGCCCTGACATGCTTGTCTATCTTTAGTTTTGCGTGGTACGGAGGTTCATAAATTTTTTATTTTTTAGTGGATTTGAGAACCACTCGACCCTAGAACTAGAAATATCCATTAAGTGTATTAGAGTTTAGAAACTCTGGAATATAGATACACCGATATATATTTGATATTCATGAAATAAGATAAAATAAAAGAATCTATAGATATACAGAATTTCCCACTAAGAATGAGTCTTCAGAGATGACCGTACGAAATTTATACTGTCTGTTTTCTCATGATTCCCCGCAACTGTTTAAGACGACATTCAATAAATTTGCATGACATTTTTTTCAAAAACGATATTTTTGCCAAATAAAGTAATCATCCATTTCATGACTTTATATGAGCCACAAGACTTAATTTAACCCTGGGATCGTCATATCTTTAAAGTTTCGAGTCGTCTTTACAGTCTCATCCTTTGTGGATAACCCTGTACTACCTAGGCCAGGATGAGAAGAAATCAAATGGATCTCCGAGCAGTAAGGATTCAGCATAGCTAATAGTATCCACTCTAGATAGGTAGCTAACTATCTCAGAGTGTTCCTGGATAGCTCCTGAACATAAACATTGTTTACTGATAGTGTACTGCTAGTGTTCTGATAGTGAACAGCATGTTTAACTGTAAATAATACTGCTAGTGTACTGCTAGATTACTGCTATTGTACTGCTAGCGTACTGAAAGTGTACTGTTAGTAGATGTTAGTGTGTTGCTAGTGCACTGCTAGTGTACTGATAGTGTACTGCTAGTGTGCTGTTAGTGTACTGCTAGAGTACTGCTACTGTACTGCTAGTGTACTGCTAATGTACTGCTAGTGTAATGCTAGTGTAATGCTAGTGGACTGCTAGTATACTGCATGTTTACCTGTATCTGATACAGCTAGACCGTTGAGAAGATTCATAAGAACAACAACAATAAGGAATACAAAGGATAGAAAGAAAAGGTAACTAAACAAACGAAATTCAAAACAAAAAATTTGGATAATTTTAGAATTAAATTTAATATTAAAAGGTTACAATACCAATCCAGGAATGCTCGCGAAAATTAATAATGAACCCCAAAATTAATACAGGAGGAGAGTTTATTTAAATCAACATAATCAACAATTTCTTTCTTTTTTTGCATAAATTGCTTTTTCCCATCTTTTCAATGATTTAGAAACTATTTAATCTGATTTGTTTTCCTGAGAGGAACCATCTTAGAGTCAAGATTCACGGGAATATCTGGAGAAAAAGCAAATTTTACACTTACAATAAAAATATCAATTTTTCAATTGATGAAATTGATGAAATTGGTAAATTTGTTGATGGAATTGATGAAATTGATGAAATTGATGAAATTGGTGAAATTGATGAAATTGATGAAATTGATGAAATTGACGAAATAGGACGAAAATGACGAAATTGATGAAAATGACGAAATTGATGAAATTGATGAAATTGATGAAATTGATGAAATTGATGAAATTGATGAAATTGATGAAATTGATGAAATTGATGAAATTGATGAAATTGATGAAATTGATGAAATTGATGAAATTGATGAAATTGATGAAATTGATGAAATTGATGAAATTGATGAAATTAATGAAATTGAAGTAAAAAATGAAAACAATTCAATTTTGATATAGTCTAGATTGAAATGTGTTTACTTTGAAATGAATAACTTTGAAATAAATATGTATTGAATTAAATTGATTGAATTGATTTAACTAAATGGTTTGCTCTCCTGAGAATTCAAGTTCTCCAATAAACATTGTCGAGGTTTTCACCAGAGAGAGCCAGGGAGAGTCGAAGAATACATATTCAGACTCTAAACAGGGTACAGGGTACAGGGTATAGAGTACATAATACAGGGTACAGGGTACAAGGTACAAGGTACAAGGTACAAGGTACAGGGTACAGGGTACAGGGTATAGAGTACAGGGTTCAGGGTACAAGGTACAAGGTACAAGGTACAGGGTACAGGGTACAGGGTACAGGGTACAGGGTATAGAGTACATAGTACAGGGTACAGGGTACAGGGTACAGGGTACAGGGTACAGGGTACAGGGTGCAGGGTACAGGGTAGAGGGTAAAGGGTACAAAGTACAGGGTACAGGGTAAAGGGTACAGGGTACAGGGTACAGGGTACAGGGTAAAGGGTACAGGGTAAAGGGTACAGGGTACAGGGTATCGAATATCTACCTGGACTGGTCTCGAAGTCCCTGTGCAGCATGATGTAGAAGCTAAGGGCGAAGGCTAGGATGAAGAATATATACCAGAGTAGGAAGAAGAAGAATGTCGACAGCACCTGAAGTTTTAAATCAATGTAAGTTAGGAAACTTTGTCATTTTCTGGAGTTTACGTTGGTTAGAAAAAAAATTTCTCATTTTTAAATCTCCAAATCTTTAGAACATGATGAAGTACAATTTTTATATTTCAAACTGTGACTATTTGATCTTAAATGGTCTCCGACATCAAAATGCATAGTGGTAGATTTTGTAAGGATTAGATCATTGCTTGATCTCGATCTTGTGTTAATCTGCAGATTAATTTAATCTTTCTTCGATATCCTGCATGGTTTTTGGTTATCGTTTTCAGTCTGGGGTTTCAGAGAGCTTTGATCAGGGGTTTATGGAGCTTGGATCAAGGGAGGAATAACTGGAAAGAAGAGAATGAGCATTGCTCTTCAAATTAAAATGCCCACAGTGGATATCGAGATCAAACGATCGGGATCATGAGTAACAAACACAATAAATCCCAGCTCATTTTATATAATGACAAAAAAATATTAATTATAAATCTAGTTTTTGAATTATTTTTTTTTAAATCTTTTAGATCTTTAAAATTCTTCATATCCAATCCTGAGAGAGGCTTTCAACAAATTCTTGAATAATATATAAATGCAAATATTACCTAATATTACCTAAGTATGAATTTTAATATGAGATGGTATTTGAAATTTGAAATTTATTTAAATATAAATTTCATTCTTTCATATATGAGATCCTCAATGTATCCTATATATGCATACAATATATATAAAAGTTTGAATTTTATAAAAAGATATATATTTATATAAAAAGATAATAAAGTTAGTTTATATATATATAGTTTTACCTTATAAAACATGGTCACGTACACGTTATAAATGTTTAATCTAAAAATCATTATTTTTTTCTATACTTTTGACTTTTCTTACAATAATATTTATTATTGAGATCTTTCTTATTTATAATGGTGTATTAATATTGTTCCGACAAAAACATTTTTTTAACTATTGTGCGCTTTTTCATTTATTATAAGATCGTGTATATTCTAGGTAAAATGATTCTCAGATTTTCTAAAAATATTTAAGATATTTCTGAAATAATGTTTTTAGTTTCAAAAAAAAATAATTTCAAATAAATTTTTTTTTGTCGAAAATCTTGTTTATCAGAAATAACTAAATACAAACGCATTTTATAAAATTATCTTTATACACAAATTACGTTATGGCATGACGTGTTAAACGTTTTAGACTAAAACTTTCTTTTTATTAAGAAAACTTAAGATAATTTAGATAAAAAGAAACTTTGTGAAAATGTTGTAAGAAATATTTTTGTATTTTCATGGAGATAAAGAAATAGAAAGAAATAATGATTTCCTTGGATGCTTTGCAATGAATGTAATCAACTCAGACCAGGAGAACAGCAAACTTAACAATTTTATTTTTATTTTATAAAGAAAATATTTTTAAAGTTAAATTAAACGAGGTTTGAAAGTTTGCGATGCAAGAAGTTTAATACGGAACTTAGTTTTAGAACTTTGTTGGAAGAAGAACAATAAGGAAATGGATGAAAAAGTTTTTATTTGAAAGCTTTGCTCAAATATTGGTTTTAGTTTTTGCTGTCTGAATACAGGAGAATATTTATTAAAGAAAAGTTTTCGCCCTACAACGGGAAATATTAGGTGTGATAAATTCTTTTAAAATTGAATAAATAAATAAAAGGAAAGGTTGGTATAATTTTTAGTAAAATAAAAACTAAAAATTCTCCAAGATCGAATAAATCAAGAGTTTGCGGGAAGTGTTTGATTCATTTTGGAGACTGAAACGAGTAATTCAATTTTAAACAGTTTTTTGACATAAATTTTCAAAAACGGGTTTAGTAAACTTTAATTGATTATGTTATTATTTTATTGAATGAAAGTCACTAAAACATTCCATTAAGTTAAGATAAATTTAATTTTATGGTGCTTGCTTAATAAAATCATTAAACTAGTTGATTCATAAATATTGTTCCTGAGTGCCGCAAGATGTCTCTTCAAGTCTCGTTCTTGTTCAAACTGGTTCTCACTGTACTGTACAGCACTGGTTCCATTGTTTGTTTCTCCTGTATCTAGCTGTACAACGTCAGGTCGGAGCAGTACGATAGAAATACAGATTATCATTCCAACTTCAATCCAGTTCTCAAGATCAAGAATATACCGTCTAATAAACATAAACATTTTTGCAAAATAGATGTTACAGTTACATTTACTTTATATACCTTAAATATACAGCTATTTTACATACCTGATATATACAGCTACTTTATATACATGATATATAACAACTACTATATATACCTAATAGATACAGCTAATTTATATACATAATAGATACAGCTACTTTACATACATGATGTATACAGCTACTTTATATACCTTATATATATATATACAGCTACTTTATATACGTGATATATACAGCTACTTTACATACCTGATATATACAGCTACTTTATATACATGATATATACACCTACTTCATATACCTGATAGATACAGCTACTTTATATACCTGATAAATACAGCTACTTTATATACCTGATAGATACAGCTACTTTATATACCTTATATATACAGCTACTTTATATACATAATAGATACAGCTACTTTATACCATACAGCTAGTTTATATACCTGATATATACAAATACTTTATATACCTGATAGATACAGCTACTTTATATACCTGATAGATACAGTGATAGATACAGCTACTTTATATACCTGATAGATACAGCTACTTTATATACCTGATATATACAGCTACTTTATATACCTGATATATACAGCTACTTTATACCATACAGCTAGTTTATATACCTGATATATACAAATACTTTATATACCTGATAGATACAGCTACTTTATATACCTGATAGATACAGCTACTTTATATATCTGATAGATACAGCTACTTTATATACCTTATATATACAGCTACTTTATATACCTTATAAATACAGCTACTTTATATACCTGATAGATACAGCTACTTTATATACCTGATATATACAGCTACTTTATATACCTGATATATACAGCTACTTTATATACCTGATATATACAGATACTTTATATACCTGATAGATACAGCTACTTTATATACATAATAGATACAGCTACCTTATATACCTGATAGATACAGTTAATTTATATACCTGATAGATACAGCTACTTTATATACCTGATATATACAGATACTTTATATACCTGATATATACAGATACTTTATATACCTGATATATACAGATACTTTATATACATAATCTGATAGATACAGCTACTTTATATACCTGATAGATACAGCTAGTTTATATACATAATAGATACAGCTACTTTATATACATAATAGATACAGCTACTTTACATACCTGTTAGATACAGCTACTTTATATACATAATAGATACAGCTACTTTATATACCTGATAGATAGCGCTACTTTATATACCTGATAGATACAGCTACTTTATATACCTGATAGATACAGCTACTTTATATACCTGATATATACAGCTACTTTATGTACCTGATATATACAGCTACTTTATATACCTGATAGATACTGCTACTTGGAATACTTCTCTAAGTGCTAGCCCACACAAAAGAACTAGAAGAACTATATAGAGACAGGTTGGTCCCAACCATAGGATGACCGCCAGACCAGCCAGATAAACAACCTCTAACCAGTTACTAAATAAATACAACAATACATACGTGAAATTCAGTACGTTCACACACCCCCCCCCCTCCCTTTTATGACTTTGAAATCTTTTCTCCTCCTATATCAATGAATTTAGTCCCTAAACTGACAAAGAAAACCAATTTATATTAAAGAAACCTGAATATAAGACTCCAGTAGGATTTAGAGCCTGAAATTCGAACCGAACCTTCCAGTATACTCTCTTGATAAACTAAAAAGAATAGAAATAGAATAAAATAATATTAAAATTTGAACTTGGACCAATACGTAGTTAAACTATGTTGAACCACTGCTCTTGAACTTGAACCGGCGCCCATGCCATAAATGAATAGAGTCTTTGCCACAAACTCAAAATTTCTAATTAGTTATCTTTACAACCTATAGCATGAAAACCTTTGATATTTCAATTCAAGGTCTACGACATTGGGCTGGAAAGATATAGAAATTAGAAAATCAGAGTTTGTGGCAAAGACGTAAATCCTTTGGCCCCAGATTTATTCTAATTTAACTAATTTATTTTCCCTACTACATCTGAGTAATATTACACCTGAATAAATTTATATATATCTAGTCATTAATTTAATTTAAATCCCAAAATTCACCTAATACTGTATACTGTATAGTAAATGATAATAAAAGTGATTGTTCCCAATTTTACCTAAATCTTTAACATCTGAAATCCAGTCCTTGATTATAAAGATGAGCATCGCCGCGGAGAAGACGGAGAATATATAATACCAAGCCTTGATGCTCCCGTCCTCGGACCTCAAGGAGTCTCCTCCGAAGGTCTCGAACACGTACCAGGTCAGGATAGTCACGAACAGAAGGTAGAATCTGAGAACAATTTATTAAAAGGGATTGTTAACGTAATTTAGATTGTTCCTTCATTAGTAAAGTGACATGTGCGATTCACATGGGTGAAATTTTTCAACAATTCTCATATAAATGTGCAAGTAATTTGAATGGAGAAATTGCATTAAAAAATGTAATTTTACAAGAGAGAAAGATGGATATCTCATTGATTCGTGATCAGACACAGGTAAAAATTGAAGCTCATTTAACATTACGTCTCCCAGCCACTTAAAAGAACTGATTACTGCCTCAAATCCTATTTTATGGTCTAATCTTTGCAATCAGATGTTATAAACCTTTGTTATTATTTGACAGAATTCAAAATTTGAAATCTTAAGTCTTCAAATTACAAAATCAGGCTGCCAAGTTATAAAAGTTAGAGAATACCATGGTTTCTATGGTCTCAAGTCTCTGGTATGGATTAAAGGATCTAAAAATAAACGCACAAAAAACATTTCATACTGGAATAGGACTGAACTTCTGCTAATGGATGATTTTTATAATTTCCAACACTTTTAAAATTTTTTAGAATATAATTCGTTTAATGCGTCAAAAAACTGATTTTTTTAAAGATTGTTATAAAGAAAAATAGGAAAATATTTTCTTTGAATCTGAATGAACTTATTAAAAGGAGTAGTTTCCGTGTAGTTTGTTAAATTAATGTTCTATGTATTATACCGCCCTCAGTCCATGCTTTAACATAATAACTTCCAAACTTTACCCACCCGTCTTAACCTTAACTATTCAACCTTCTATATATTTTACGGAGCAATTTGTTTGTAGGTCCGATCATAACTCAGGAACCTCTTGACCAATTTGATTAAGAAACTCGTTAAAAGGAATGTTTTTTAAAGATATAGGCTGAGTGAATTAACTTTTACAGCGTAGTTTTAGTTTCCAGACAAAGCTTGGTTTCCATATTATAAATTACACTAGCTTGGGAACCTCAACAAAGCCTTGCCTGAATACTAAACTTTTTCTGTGAAAGTCATCTCACTTAGCTTATAATTTATAAGCTAAGCAAAGAACATTCCCGTGGTTAAACCTAGTTCTTCAATCAAAATTTGAGGCCAATCGGTCAAGGGGTTCATGAGTTATGATCGGATATCCAAACAAACAAATATCTAAGAAAGAAAAATAAACAGGAACATTTTTGTACCGGGATAGTTGCATAGATAGAACTCTGTATCTTTGGCACAAACTATTAAATGAAGGGTTTATGGTACAAAAGTTTCGCTCTCAGGATAAATTTTTTAAAAATCAATTAAGATTGGACTCGAAGGAGTCCATGACACTTTATACTTCTAAAAACAGTTTTGACGAGCAACGTATCAACGTATTAACGTATCAACGTATCAACGTATCAACGTATCAACGTATCAACGTATCAACGTATCAACGTATCAACGTATCAACGTATCAACGTATCAACGTATCAACGTATCAACGTATTAACGTATCAACGTATCAACGTATCTACGTATCAACGTATCAACGTATTAACGTATTAACGTATCAACGTATCAACGTGTCAACGTGTCAACGTACCAACGTATCAACGTATCAAAGTAACAAAACAATGGGTAGAAGGAGAACGGGGGGATTCTGACCTGAGGTTTCTGTTGAAGTATCTCCTGATCCTATTCCACTTACACCAGAGGAAACTGGTGATGACAGGGTGCTTCAGGAGGTGTCTATGCTCTTTGGTCTGACCCATGTACCATAAACTCTCTGTCTCCGGTAGGACGTATCTCTTCTGAATATCCCTGTCGGAGATCTTATGATTCTCCTCGTCATCGGAGTAAGGTCCCAAAACCTCCGTTGGTAAATTCTCCAATGGAGGAGCTAGGAAGTTGTATTTGAAAACCAGCTCGAAATCTTCATGATTCACGTCGTTTGTCGACTGAAGACAGTATTCATTCAAGAATGCCTCCATGGTCTCTGGATCTATTTTCTGTATAGGTATCTCTCCCCATCTATTCTTTATACCAATGTTAGCTCCTCGTTCTAACAAACTTCGTACTATATTCTGATCCCACTTTTGCGTAGCGTAGTGTAAAGCTGTGTTTCCAAATATATCTTTTTTATTGATAATTCGATCAATTTGATCTTTCAGATCAGGATCGTTTACAGAGAGAAGAAGATCAAGACATCCTTGATAATCTCCGTTCTCAAAATGTTCATCTTTTATGAGAACTCTGTGAAGAATTGTTTCGTCTGTTTGTTTCTTTAGGACGGAGAAATCCGCGTTGTATTTGCTGAGAACCTGGAGAACTTGAAGATGTCCTCTACCCCCAGCCAGAAGGACGGGAGCAGAGTAGGACTCAGGAGGACAATAGTTTGGATCTAGTCCTTCCTCCAGCAGTGCTTCAACAAACTCATCCAGTCCGTTGACACAACATTTTTGGAGAAGAGATATTCCCCCAGTCTTTATGCTACTTAAAGTCTTCATATCAAACTGTAAGAGAAGGCTCTTGAAGGTTTGTAGATCAGCTTGGTTAGGTTTAGACTGTGCTCCAGCTTTATCCACTAGACCTAGTAGTATCTGGGTAGTATTGGAGCTATTCTCCCGTTCTAGGGGAGCTCGGTTTAATTTTACTCTGGATATATCTAGATCCGGCATCTTTTCCGAGATCAGATCTTGGATACATTTACCGAAACATATATCCTGTAATCACAATGGGTTGTATTTGGAACTGAAGATACTGATTGAGAATATTAATAAGTTAATTTTTAGTTTTTAAACCTAATTCTAATTTTGGTTACTACGTAATTTTTGAAAATATTTAAATGCTGATTTAGATGATTGTAGATTAAAGATAAATATAAGAACTGCAAAAGTTTTCTGAAAAAATGACATGAATAAGATACAAATGAAATTGGTTGAGAAGCTGTCTGCCTCTGTAGATTGTTAAGGAAAGAACTTGATCAGCATTACTTAATTTGTATCTCTCCAGTAACTATGTATATAATGAAGTAAGGAGTAATGAAGGTGAGTAATCAGTTCCTATTTACAAAGAATTTCCAAGAATTAAAGGGAATGTTCGCGAAAAATAAAAGGATAAAGGAAAAATTAGTAACTATTTCTGATGTCTCTGTAAAGATAATTTGATAAACCAATCCTCTACTCCCTCTACCGACCATTTTTTTAAAAAATCAGGATGCCTAGCTTTGCACCACTCTCGGAGAGTTGATGGGGCCCATCATGCTAATTTTAAAGTTAGGTCCTTGTCCCAGCAAGCTCTGACTTTCGATCCCTATTTGTGTAAATAAACATTCATTTTTTGCTTTTTCTCCTTTATACTTATTTGTCGGTGTATGCTTTTGAAATAAAAAGGTTTAACATAAAATTTCAAGTTTCAAGTTTGTTAAGATTGATTCATAATTTGATCATATATTCAGTGAACACTCCCTATAAATTAATTTCTAAAGGAACCCATCCCTGAAGGTTTGCTCCTTGCTCTAGGAGCATTTCAACCAGTTGGGGAGATTTATTCAATACAGCCAGGTAGAGCGGAGTTTGCCCACCCTTCTTATCTTTAGGGTTAACCCGTACTCCGGGCACCTGGAGCAGATAATCAACCAGATCAACATCATTCCGTTCCACTGCTACATGCAGTGCAGTCCGTCCAACCTTGTTCACTGCGTTCACGTCTCCTCTGTTAGTTTTACACCCGGAGTTAAGTAAGAGTTCGATACATTTTCTCTCTCCAACTAAAAATACAATTTTGTTTTTATTTCTCTGTTATAAATTAATTTTCTTTTTCAATTAGATTTGGCGGGAAAATAAACTTGTTTACGTGATCTGGTTGCAAATATTTATCTTAAAAACCACTGTTTGAAACACAGTTTAGTTTTAGAACAAAAAGAAGGAAAATATAATATTTTGTAAACTGCAGAATGGACCACTATCAAGCTGTTCATAAACCTCAAAGGACCAATAGATTCAACCTGATCATACAAATTCTCATCAATTTTTAGGGCAGGGGGGTTGACTTTGAAGTGTTGCATGCAACACCTTGGGCTTTGATTTCACCGCTCTAACTCACTTATTCTTTCCTGTAGCTTTTTACATGAACATTTTGGCACTGTAAAGCACTTGTTGTAAGCTTTGGTTTTTAGAAGTACTTGGCAAATTTTTGCTTGAGATTTCGAGACCTTTAAATCGCAGTGAGAACAGACTTCAGAGACGACTGTACGGAATGTATTCAATCAATTTTTATTTCTATAACTGGTCCCATCTGTTAACTTGTTTCTTTTTTGGTAAATTCTTTAACTGCCATTGAAAAAATAATATTCAAGGCCGACGATCAAATTCAACCTTTAGATCGTGATATTTAAAGAGTTTAAGGTCATCATTAAAGTCTCATCCTTTGTGGGTCACCTTCTAGGTTATCAATGAATATGCACTGCAGGCAGTCTCTCGGCTGTTTAGTGTTTATAGTTAAACAGTTAAAGTGTTTATATAAAGAAGTTACGATGTTGCAAAGTCATACCAGTAATTATACATGAATTTTTATCTTATGTATAGGTTGAAGGAGTGGAAGGAGGGAGGGGTGGGTGATCTCAGGGTTTTGGAGTTGCTCCCAGGGTTTTGGAGTTGCTCCCAGGGTTTTGGAGTCGCTCCCAGGATTTTGGAGTTGCTCCCAAGGTTTTGGAGTAAAAGGTGAAAATTTATCCGACCTTTTATGAAAAGTTCTATAAAAAGGGAACTTTAAAACCGAATCTTTTTGCAGGGGAAAAAATTGCAAATTTCAGTCCAAGTAGCCTGTGGCGATCACATAGTTTTAATTATCCAAACAGATGACATTTGTTACAGCTTATACATTAAACATTATTGGTAAATGTAAAAGAAAATCCTTTTTTAGCTAGATACATAAATATTAGACCAGCTTAAATGAAACCTTTACGTTTCTAGCTAAAAAAGATTTTTTTGTTTACATTTACCAATAATGTTTAATGTATAAGCTAAAACAAATGTCATCAGTTTGGCTAATTTAATTTTCACATTTTACTCCAAAACCCTGGGAGCAAATCCAAAATCCTGGGAGCTCTCCAAAACCCTGAGAGCTGCCTCCCCTCCCTCGTTAAAGTTCTCTATATGTTTTTGAACATTTATAAATTTTTGGTAGATCATACTTATTCTAGTATTTATAAAATCATTTTGGAACATAAAGATTATTTTGAGCCGATTTTGCGACGTCTGAGTTCTATCTTATTATTTTGATAATTTTTAAACATCAATATTGTTTCGAGATATAAATAAGAATCCCGTTTGAATATTAATATTAACCTCTAGCTGCTACATGAATAGGATAGTTGGCTAGCTGGTGATTATAAAGGTTGGCTTGTGCTCCAGCAGCCAATAGAACCTAGAACAAAAACACATAGAATCCAACTCTGATATACATACAGTGTATAATACAACCCTGATATACATACAGTGTATAATCCAACCTTGATGTATAAACAGTGTATAATCCATCCGTGATATATATCATACATACAGTGTATAATCCAACCTTGATGTATAAACAGTGTATAATCCATCCCTGATATACATCATACATACAGTGTAGAATACAACCCTGATATATATACAGTGTATAATCCATTCCTGATATACATCATACATACAGTGTAGAATACAACCCTGATATATACACTGTATAATCCAACCCTGAAACTCTTCAAATATAACTATCCCAGGATTAGATTAAGTTTTATGCCTTCAATAGAGTCTTTAAATGGTTTATTTGATGTCTTGGCAAAGAAAGTTTCATAGTTTCAGGGAGTTATGAATATAAGGAAACAGACAATATACATTCCGTACAGTCGTCTCTCCAGTCGCATCCTTTGTGGATAACCCTGTACATACATTGTAGAATCCAACCCTGTTAAATGTACAGAAAAAAATCAAAGAAATGTGAAGAAAAGAGAGGTATGAAAAATTAATTATAAGTAGCAAAAAAGTTTCACGAAGTATGAGATATTATATTACTAAATCAACTATTATATTTTCTATTTTTAAGGGTAACTGGCATCTAAAAAAATCACAAGAAAAAATAAAACTGGAAAAGAGTTAAAAGTAAATCAATTTTGAATTATAACAAAAAAAAATTTCACAATTAAGTATATTCATACTTAGGTTATTGCATTTTTCTAATTAAATCAACAGCTGTTTATTTGTGCCTTTAGTAAAAGTATCTACACATTTTTGTTTTTGTTTTTTATTTCGGTTTCTATTTTCAAATTTATCTACACAGTTGTTTTTTAAATACAATAATTACACAGATATTTAGTTATTTCTTTTTCAAATTTATATACGAAGTTTTTTTGGTTAACTGAAAGTGTATTTTTTGATTTATCAAGTTGAACACAGTGTTTTTTGCTTTTTTAAATGTACCTACGCAGTTTTTTATATGTTTTCTCTGTTACCTGGACGAAATGATGAAGATGGTTTGATATTGCAGAGTTTAGAATATGTTTACTCTGTTACCTGGACGAAATGATGAAGATGGTTTGATATTGCATAGTTTAGAAGAGTTTCTATATGTTTACTCTGTTACCTGGACGAAATGATGAAGATGGTTTGATATAGCAGAGTTTAGAAGAGTTTCTATATGTTTACTCTGTTACCTGGACGAAATGATGAAGATGGTTTGATATTGCAGAGTTTAGAAGAGTTTCTATTTGTTTACTCTGTTACCTGGACGAAATGATGAAGATGGTTTGATATTGCAGAGGTTAGAAGAGTCTCTATATGTTTACTCTGTTACCTGGACGAAATGATGAAGATGGTTCGATATTGCAGAGTTTAGAAGAGTAACTATATGTTTACTCTGTTACCTGGACGAAATGATGAAGATGGTTTGATATTGCAGAGCTTAGAAGAGTTTCTCCATTCTCCTCCTGAATAATGAATATATCTGTTTTATTTATATCATTAAAAAAGATCTTAGTAATCAAAAATAAACCCCCCCTTATCCAAAGGTTGCAAGCTCTTCTTCAAAAATGTAAATCTATGAAAACAACTACTTGTATAAGTTAAACTCCTCCGGAGGCCGAATTTAATGAATTTGAACTGCCTACCACCGGTTCAAATCTAAATCACTGATTCAAATCCTTCCATAATCTTTAACTTTGAATCGGTGGTTCAAATTCAGCGACGTAGCTTAAATTCATTAAATTCGGGCCCTGAATAATGAATTAATCAGTTTCATAAAAAACAAAATCAAAGAAATTTATAGGATGATACCCGGCCCCCTCACTAGGTTATTGCAGGTCGCAAAACACATCACTGAATAAATTTATCACGTAAATAAATTACAGTTTATTTTTACTCAACGAAGGTACATGAAATGAAACAAATTAATGTTAGGATTTAGGACTCAACTTAGAATTTGTAAGCTAAGAACATTCCCGTGTTTCTACTGAGTTACCCAATCAAAAAGTGAGACAAATCGGTCAAAGGGGTTCATGAGTTATGATTGAACAAACATAAAACATCTATAGACACCCATACAAACAAACAGAGATTAGTATTTTGTTTTTTAAAAGATAAAATAATAAATTTCTGTCAAAAAAAAACATATATTTAATAAACAGTTTTTTCTCTGAATGTTTGGATGAATTATATATGTCTCTGCGTTCATATTTTTTTTTATTTTTCACTCAACCTCAGCGTATGAATAAATAATGGTGTATACGACAGATAAAGTAACCGATCACTTTTCACTCATTGCAAACCCAGTCTTTATTTTATCAAGAGGATGGAATAGGAAAACATTTTGGTTTCAAAGTTTTTTTATTCGCTTTGGGAAATATATGACTTGCATATTCATATCCTTAGAAAGGAAAGGAATTGATTTTTTGATTTTCAAACTATGCATTCTGTTATATCAATTAATTGAAGCTTGAAATATCAAAGTTTTACGCAATTCGGCTGCAAAGATATAGGAATTAGAAAACTTTTGAGTTTGTTGCAAAGACTCATTTCTTTTGCGCACTTGATAGATTTGAAAAAGAAATTGTCTTACATCGCAGGAATAATTGATTATGCTAAAACTTTGCACTTTGAAATTTCTATTAATACTTCTATTCAATAATGTATAGGTATAGGTAGAGGTATTGCAGATAGAATTGTCACATGAGAATTCTAAATTTAGAGAGTTTCCACGCGGAAAAATGTTTCTTTAAAAAATGCCTTTCTAGGGGCATATTTAAAAAGAAATTAGAAACTTTGTGTGCCTCGCCTTTTATATCAATCCAGTATTTAGTATTAATATACATATTTTTCATCTCTTATCAGATAAACATATAATCTATATCCAATACAAACATGATAAATGAATTTAAAGGGACTGAACACTTATTTTAAAGTGACCCTTGTACAATTAGTGTCAGATTCACAAAAATACCCAGGAAATCTGTTGAAGGATGACGGCTCTTATCCTTTATTTATGCTTGCAATAATTGATAACTTTGTTCATGCAAGTCTCATTTATTTTGAAGAAAAGTTAGTTTTTACTTTCTGAAAAAAATTCATGTTTCATTTAAATATTTTCTTTCATCGAATGTTTGGGATTGTCGATGATTTGATCAAGTCAGCTGTTATGAGCTTACACTGAACACTCCAAGTTTCTCATTGACTTGAACACGGAATATACTGCTGTCGATGATTTGAGCAAGGTTTAAAGGGTACCGTTATGAATCGGGCATGCATGGTGGTTCTCTTAAAAATACGCCTACAGATCCTTTAATATCAAAGAGAAAAAACTATTCTATTTGAAAAAGTGCAATTTTATCGAACAAAAAAAAATAGAAAATCTTTCTTTTATTATATTGCATCTCAAGAGAATTATAGAAAACCGTTACTTCTGCTCAAAATCTGAACAAATAAGATAAAATAAAGCAAAAAATTATTTTTAATTAACTTTTTAATTCATTCAGAATATATGTTTATTTTATATTATCTCAACAAATTCTTCATTGATTTAGAATATCTACAGTTTGTTTTATTTCATCCTTCTTTAACAGTTTCTAGCTATCTATAATATGAATATAATCTCTGTTTCTTTGTTTGTATGTCCGATCATAACTAATAAACCCCTGGACCGATTTGCCTTTCACCACGGGAAAGTTTAGTTCCAGGCAAAACTAGTCTTATATAAACAGAAACATATTTTGTACATACATCCTATTATATATTTCCAAAAATGAAAAGTTTCCTAGTCTTTGTGAAATGTTTATCTCATACTGTATCTGTATCTGTATCTCTAAATACAGAAAGAATGGAAAGAAATTAAAAAAAAATCATACGTCTACCCTCTTTCATGTTTCCTGAGCATTCTCTAAAACCTGACCTGAATAGGAGTATTAATCCAGTGCTCCTCAGGAAGTGGACTCGATTCACTCCCAACATCTGAAAACAGATTTTAAGTAAGAAAAGGAGATATTTATCAAAATTTAACATTCTCTGGTGCAAAAGAAGGTGAACTTAACCAAATTTGCACCTCAAATAAACTGAATTTGCATAACAAATGAACCGAATTTGCACCGCGTCCACAAATAAACCAAATTTACTCAGCACATGACCCAAATTTACATCGCAAATGAAATAATTTGCAACGTAAATGAACCAAAATGAATTAACTGTTTAACACATACGTTATTGTATAAAGATTATAGATAAATAATATCAGAATAGAATTAGACATTTATCTATAATATTGAAAAAATCGCACTTTCTAACTATCCTTTTAAGTTTACTAATGAAAACAATCCTAAAAAGTGTGTAAGAACGTGAAAGAAATACAAACGAAAATGTTTTAATCCCCATTTCTTTGTAACCTGTCAGGTAACTCCTCTTTGATTTTAATCTTAGGTTATTTGATCTACCAGACTTCCATAATTCGAAATAATAAAGGTTTGCGACATTGGTTTGCAAAGATATAGAGATTAGAAAAACAGAGGTTGTGGCAAGAACTCACTTCCTTTGACTAGTTTTTATTTGGCAATTTAGATTTCTGCTTTTTGTTACCTATGAATCGTTTGTATAACCTATTTCACATGAATATTTTAAATCCTGTAAACAATATCTTGGAAGTCTAAACTGGCTTCTTGAAATGCTTCTTTTTTAATTTATTTCTAAAGGGATGAATCTCCGTTATCAATCAAACAGTATTAACTTTTTTCTAAGTATTATATAATTAGAGCATATATACATATTAATCAGATTTATGACCTCTAGATTGGATTTTAATCTAAATTCTGTTTTGATCCATATTTCATATCCTTGAAACTATTTTGTTGGAAAAATAAATGGTTTTGATGTTGGGTGAACATCTTAATCCAAGGAAATTCACCTTGATAAGCAGCTGTATCCAATGGAATTTACCTTGATAAGCAGTTGTATCCAATGGAATTTACCTTGATAAACGGCTGAATCCATTTATCTCGATACATAGATGAACCCAATGGAATTCCTCTGACAAACAACGGAATCCAAAGTAATTCACTTTGAAAACTAGCTAAATCCAATGGAATTAACCCCGATGAACAGCTGAATCCATTGTCACCTCTGTGAACAACAGAATTCTATAAAGTTCACCTTGATTATCAGCTAAATCCAATGGAAGTCCCTTTGACAAACGACAAAAACCAAAGAATTCCCTTTGATAATCAGCTAAATCCAATGGAACAACAAAATTCGATGGAGTTCATCTTGATAAACAGCTGAATCCAATGGTATCCATAATGGCAAACAGCTGAATCCTATGAATTTCACCTGGGTAAGAAGCTGAACCAATACGTAATAGCTACATTAAAGAAATCTTTCAGAATTCAGAATAAACAGCTGAATTTAAGCGTATTAACATAATTTATCACATTTAAACAGGATTGACGTAAGAATGTTAACAATCAACTGTATATAATAATAAAAAGTTCTCACCTTCCTCTGTATTAAGAATATCCGTAAATGTCCTGAGATCTCTGGATCTAAGAGACTGCAACGCTGTGCTGCTGGGGTCACCAACACAGCTGGTAGCGCGGAGCAAAGTATAATTATCTTTCATCTCATACCCTCCTCCATCCTCAACTCCCATTTTTACTACAAACAATTAGACAAATCAACTAAAACGAATAAAGTGCACCCATGACAATGTGGAATATGAAGACGACAACATGAAACACAACAATTAAAATATACAGACAGATATCACTTAATAGTTTATTTTAAGCATGCTGGTACTTGCAGGTAGCAACATCAAATACACCATTCCACAGTACAATGGGTCCCACTGCAGAAAAAAATAATATGTTTGTCACTTTCAGATTTAATTTATGACTTTAAAAAGTCCAATGAACATGAGACACATAGTGGCGCAGCAAGAGGGGGGCAAACCGAGTTTGTCCCCCCCCCACATCAGCATATTTCTCTCCCCTCTCGCCCTCACTTGACTCCAGCATTATCATTTTTGTGGACCATCTTGCATCGAATTTTGTCAATTAAGAAAAAATACCAAAATTTGTATTTGGCGCTTTGCGCAGCATTTAATAAGGAATTTTTCGACAGAAGAAAGTCAGTCATTCTTAATTTATACTCTTAAAAAACTGTATATATGTTGTAGACATTAGTATTACAATAAATATACCATTTCAGGTTAGACAAAACCTGACGGTGCCATGACAAACTCCTGAAACACAAACTCCTGACCCAAAAATTCCTGAAAGACAAACAAAATACTCTTAATTATTGCTTTAATGTCGTCTTCATATTCCACAGTTTTGGTTTTACTGAATGTCGTCTTCATATTCCACAGTTTTTGGTTTTACTGTATCAAGCCAGAATCTTTAACAAAGTTAAATAAGATTTTGAATATCTGCGCGATATAATTCATAAATATATGTTTATTTTTATCAATGATTTCAAACGAAATTCAGAAGAAAAAAAATCCTGCAATAAGTTTAATATATTGGTTTCTGAATTGTTTATATCATTCTTGAAAAAGGTGGTCACTTAGAATTTCGTTGACATTTCCTTCGAAATCAGATTCTTTTAACCAAGAAATTTAACTTAGAATGTTTAAGGTTAGAATTTCAATCTGTAAAGAAAGGTTTTCCACCAGAATTTTAGAAACAGACGTTCTCTGTAAGAATATAGGGTGTAACTATCTACAGAAACTATAAACATCAACAAGGGTTGTTTTACACTGAGGAGAGACCTTGAATGTTTACATATAGACTCTACACACTACACAGTGGTACAGAGATCAGCTGATATTATCTACCTCCCTATCCTCTATCTACCAGTATATCTACCCATATAACTCCCTATCCTCTATCTACCCATATATCTACCTCCCTATCCTCTATCTACCAGTATATCTACCTCCCTATCCTCTATCTACCAATATATCTCCTCCCTATCCTCTATCTTACCATATAGCTACCTCTTTATGCTCTATCTACCAGTATATCTACCTCCCTATCCTCTATCTTACCATATATCTACCTCTTTATCCTCTATCTTACCATATATCTACCTCATTATCCTCTATCTTACCATATATACCTCTCTATCCTCTTTCTACCAATATATCTATCTACCTATCCTCTCTCTACCAATGTATCTACCTCCCTATCCTCTTTCTACCCATATACCTACCTATCCTCTATCTTTCCATATATCTATCTACCTATCCTTTATCTACAAATATATCTATCTCCTTATTCTCTATCTACCAATATATCTACTTCACTTTCCTTTATCTACCAATATATCTACTACACCATGTTCTATCTACCAATTATAAATATAGACTAAAATATTTACCTTCCAACCTATTCTTGATATTAACCAAATGAAATTTGAATTTACTCTAAAGCAGGGTGTCCCACGAAATATGACAGTAACAAGACGAATGGAAGGTTGAAATTTTACTTATCAAATAATTAGCATTATATGAGTCGTAAGCCTAATTTGATAAGTAAAATTCTAGAGTTAATAATAACAAAATACCCCTTTGGCATTTCCAAAATTTTGTCTACCTTTTTTTGTCCTGTTAATATGACCAGAGATATGAAGAATTTCGTTCAGATATGGTTTTATTTAATAAAATTTAAATCTGAACAAAATTTCTTTCATATCCGGTAATATTTACAGCACAAAAAAGACAGACCACATTTAGGAGATACCAGGAATAGAAGAATAATGTGGTTATTGTTTCAAGAATTATACCTGTGAAAGTAGGTTGACGACTGAATGTTTTGTGGGACACTCTGTACTTTTTTGAAGAAAAAAAACACTGTTTAAATCTGATAATTTATTCAAACATTGAACAATAATAATTTGGTATTTCCAGATAAAAAATATGTTACACAATCTTAGGTTATATACGCTATCCCTACAATTAAGAATAGGACTTAACTTCTTTAAAAATTAAGCAAAATATTTGATTTTACAACGACAGTTACAAACATTTTAGGTAATAGGATTTTTACAAGTTTAATCTAAAAAGTGGCCAAACTCTATTATCAAAGTATAACATATGCATATGTACAACGTACATACATATATATGTAAAACGTACATAAAGGCACACCATTACACAAATGCTGTTTTCTAACATCGATCGAAATTTATGAACCTAGACTCTACAGTACACATTTAAGAAGCAGGGTTATATTATTCTAAACACGTACTAGATATATTGAAAATAATTACGTCATAAATTTTCTTAAAAACTTCAAAGCAGTGATGTTCAAAATAACAGTTTATTATCAAGTATAAAAAAAAATTAGGATAAAAATGAAATTTAAAATTAAGACTTGGCTTCGTCAAAAACTTTAATTTCATTTGCAAAGTTAGTATATTAAGATTTTAAGAAACTTCAAATTCCTGATTTAACTAGAAGATATCGAAGTACTTACTTTGATCTCTTTACATTATTTACAGTCGTCGTCGTATATATCAATACAATCATGGAAACTAAGGAAAGTTATCAAATAATAGCTTCTCTTTGTCTACTTCTAAACTTGTGATTCTGTAAAGGCTTGTTAACGATCAAACCTTGATTTTAAAAATCATTGTATTGATATAAACGCCTACCATTCTATGTAATTGATAAATGTATAAGAAAAGGTATATATGTTAAATATGCAGGATATGTGTTTAGTCACAGATAGTTTGTGGCACATTTTCTTGAAAACATATTCAAGGTCGATAAATATTTTTAATAATTTTGCACAACATATTTTAAAAAGTACTTCTCCAATTCAGTCTTATAAGAACCCAAAAGAAAACATGAGAAAAAATAACAAATAATTTATACAAAACAAAATATTTTGAAAAGATTAATCGTCCTTCTTTTCGTCATTTTCGTCTTCGTCCTCGCTTGGTTCAGAATCTGATCTTTTGTCGTCCACGCCTCCTTTCGTCATTGCCTTGTGAATTGCCTAAAAATAATAAAATTGTAAAATAAATAGTGCTTCTATAAACGCGTAACTGAAAATTTAATGTTTAGCTTTAAAATAATCCAAAAAATACAATGGTGTTTAACCAAGGAAAAATGCTTCAAAGTCGGCCCGGTATCAAAAACAGTGTAGCCTCCCAATGATCTGAACAGTCAAACATTTCGTAAAATCCTATTCGTACCAACTTTAATCCAACTGTTTGGGGAGGGTTTTTTTCCAAAAGGCTTTTCATGATTTATTTTCAGAGTTCTATTCAATAAACAGATGATTTTAAAGAAATTAAGTTTGTCAAAAACTGATTTTCTAATTCTTATATCTTTGCAAACCAAAGTCGTAGTCTTTCAAACTATATATTCTGTTTGATCAAGAAGTCTTCGCTAGAATTATCACCATGTAGGAAAAAGAAAATTTGAGTTTGTGGGAAAAAAACCACAATTCCTTCAAAAGTTTAATAAATAATTATCTAATTATCATTAATATTTAATAAACTCAGCAAGCAAGCTTTTTTGTAGTTTTACAATATCTACATAGATATTTTTAATTCTTTGATATTCCATTAAAATGAAATAAAATACAATTGGAAAGCTACATCTTGGATATCTCATTCAATCTTAAAGGATCTATAAATACCATTGTGAATAGGAAATTATGTAAAATGTTTTAAAATACCTTGATGAGGAAATATGTCCAGAGAAGATGAAGAACTTGCAGAGTTCCCAGTAAACCATTAAATATATAGTATGCAGGAAACATCTAGATTATCATTAAATATATAGTAGGCAGGAAACATCTAGATTATCATTATCATTATTATTGTTATTATGATGATCTTTATATTGTTTAGATATTATATTGATATCATTTCTATTATTATTTATGGTATTATTATTATGATAGATAGATAGATAGATAGATAAATAGATAGATAGTTAGTTAAATATTTAAATAGATAGATAAATATGTAGATATATCGAGAAATGTAAAGATGGATAGATTAATATATAGATATAGATAGATAAATATTTAGATAGATAGATATATAAATGGATAGAAAAATATATAGATACATAGATTAATAAATAGAAAGATAGATTAATATATAAATAGATAGATCAATAGATGAGATGTAATAGATATATAGATGAGATATGATAGATATATATATGAGATTGGATAGATATATAGATGAGATTGGATAGATATATAGATAGATACCACACCTAGCTTGCTAGAGATAAATATAAACCACTACTAGCATAGAAAGACAGATAGACATTCAAATAGATAGATATATATGTACCACACGTACCTGGATATATAGATAGATGACTACTTGAGTTTACCTGGTAACTATCCAAGTATAGATAGATAGATAGATGACTACTTGAGTTTACCTGGTAACTATCCAAGTATATATATATATAGATGACTACTAAAGTTTACCTGGTAACTATCCAAGTATATATATACTATCCAAGTATATATATAGATGACTACTTAAGTTTACCTGGTAACTATCCAAGTATATATAGATAGATAGATGACTACTAAAGTTTACCTGGTAACTATCCAAGTATAGATAGATAGATAGATGACTACTAAAGTTTACCTGGTAACTATCCAAGTAACTGAGAACAAGACGAACACAGCGTCACACAATTTCTAAAATAAAAGGAATTTATCAACATAACTTTAAACTTTAAGAATGACTTTAAGAATAACTTTAAGAATAACTTTAAGAATAACTTTAAGAATAACCACGTCTGACTTTATATATTTTTTTCTTCTCAACATTACAAACTCCAGCTACGGGTTTCTAAAAAGCGTATTTTCGTGCTGTAAAAAATGATAAAACTCGAAAACTTATTAATTCAAGAATCAAATTAAAGAACTGCTGATCGAATTAGTTAAAAGATGAACTCTCTAATTTGTTTAAATATTTTCGAGAATCAAAAAGAAACTGTTGATGAATTAGTTTAAAGATGAACTCTCTAATTTGTTTAAATATTATCAAGAATAAAATAAGAAACTGCTGATGAATTAGTTTAAAATTGTACCATCTAATTTGTTTAAATATTATCAAGGAAACTGCTGCTGAATTAGTTTAAAATTGTACCATCTAATTTGTTTAAATATTATCAAGAATCAAATTAGAAACTGCTGATGAATTAGTTTAAAATTGTACCATCTAATTTGTTTAAATATTATCAAGAATCAAATTAGAAACTGCTGATGAATTAGTTTAAAATTGAAACTTCAATTATTTTTAAATATATTAGCTTAGATTAGTCGCACTGCAAGTTTACATATTTAAATAAAAGACTAAATTCAAAATAAAATAAAACTATAACTACAAGAAAAAGGCAAAGAGTGTTCGTTAAATCTCTTTTATTCAAAACTATATTTTATGCGTTGTATGAAATGAAAAAGAGAACAAAAACGAAAAAGGAGAAATGCCAAAAGATCAATAAAAAGTGGAAAAGTACAATGCATATTTTTCATTTTTATTATTTAAAATTCGGTGATGGTGATGGACCAAACCTCTGTAGAGTAAAAAAAGTAGATGTTAGTTCCACATTTATTGAAAATATATTTCGGTCTGGGTTGACCCTTGTCAGTTCTTACAATATAATAACCATCAAAATCGATAAAAAAACCACAAGAAAATAAACAAACAAAAAAGATTATTTTGAAAAAAAATTGGGCTCTCAAATGGACAAAAGGGAAACGAACTCAGATTATGAGATGGAAAAAAGATAATTTGCAAATATTCACTTTATAAAAAATGTTCTGAGACAATTATTTTTCCTTGAGATTGTTTCTGTCACAAAGATTAAAAACAAACTGTTTATACGTATGCGTAAAAAGTGGTGGTGAGGGTTGATCTAATTAACGAACTTTTACGTAAATCGGGGGGGAGGGGGGAGGGGGGAGGGAGGGGGGCTTGTTTAAGGAGGGTTATTTAAACCTTTTAAAGAATTGGACATAAACAATACTCTTCTTTTTTTAAATACTGAATTACAGTTTACAATTAAATAAAAACTACTTTTTCTGTTCATTCCTCTGAGATTTAAAATTCGGTGATGGAGATGGACCAAACCTCTGTAGAGTAAAAAGTAGATGTTAGTTCCTCATTTATTGAAAATATATTTCGGTCCGGGTTTACCCTCGTCATTTCTTGAAATTGTTTCCTCACAAAGATTAAAGTTCAGTCATAAAATCTTTAATGTATTTAGATTCTCGTACTTCAAGTAAACTTCTCCCAAGTTCCCAAACTTTTAGATGGTAGAGTTCATTTCCAGGAAGGTTAAAATGTTCTCCTGTAGGCTGGATTGTACGGAGATGTAACCAATATGTTCTCTCACTCTTTCATTTAAAGATCTTGTTGTCTGTAGTTTACTGCACACATTTAATACAGTAAACTACACTTCTGGTCTTACAGTCGAAAGTTCCATTAATCTCAATCTTCTCAGTGGTATTAGAGGATTTTATAACTGTTCCAGGCTCTATACAGGGACAAGTTGGGCAATTTAAACCACAAGGTTTCATACCAGGTATTAGCATATCTAATTAGGTTTTCGAAAATCTTATTTACACCAAGATAAACCAGATAAAGGATAAGACCTTGAAAGGTATGAATTATGAAGTACAAGAGAGAGAAACATTCAATTATTGCAAGTGATGGTTACATGTGTACACTGTAAGCCATTTTGTTCGTCGCCTCGTACATCCTGCGCAACACGCGCAACTGCCCCGTCATTAAAAACTTTTATAGTGAAGACGACAAAAAAATCTATTATATTTACCGTATATTTGATGTATTTGCAAAGTTTAGCAAGCTCTAGTAGATGGTCTGCACAATCATGAACTATCAGAACCAGAGTTCCAATTCTAGAATAAGAATACAGGATTAGGGAACTATCAGAACCAGAGTTCAAATTCTAGAAGAAGAATACTGGATTAAGGAACTTTAAAAACCAGAGTTCAAATTCTAGAAGAAGAATAACGGATTAAGGAACTATGAAAACCACAGTTCTAATTCCAGAAGAAGAACACAAGATTAAGAAACTATAAAAACCAGAGTTTCAATTCTAGAATAAGAATACAGGATTAAGGAACTATAAAAAAAAAAGAGTTCTAATTCTAGAATAAGAATACAGGATTAAGGAACTATAAAAACCAGAGTACTAATTCTAGAATAAGAATACAGGATTAAGGAACTATAAAAACAAGAGTTCTAATTCTAGAATAAGAATACAGGATTAAGGAACTATGAAAACCAGAGTTCTAATTCTAGAATAAGAATACAGGATTAACTAATTCTAGAATAAGAATACAGGATTAAGGAACTATAAAAACAAGAGTTCTAATTCTAGAATAAGAATACAGGATTAAGGAACTGTAAAAACCAGAGTTCTAATTCTAGAATAAGAATACAGGATTAAGGAACTATTAAACTACAGTTCCAGTTAAGAATGGAAAATGAGGTATACAGACGAGTCCGTATTCTATTATATGTATAATGTATAAGTATAAAAGATCAAATTAGACTTGAACTCCAAATCTAAAACTGAACTAACGGACTTTTAAGAAGATTAGAGCAATTCACAATAATATAATTTTGAAAATATTTGGACGAGTCTTTAGAAGAGAAATTATGATTATAATGTTTCAATTAAATAATGATGTATATAGAATAATACATTTAAAATTATAAATATATGAATATATGCAAAGGATTCGCAATCCAAGCATATCATCATTATAGCTCTAAGCCTTGAAGCCCAAATAATACTCAAAGAACCTTTTTTTTCTGTATTCAAATTTTAATATGAGCATTATACTAGCTTGGGGCCCAGTTCTGCCTAGAGTTTTCCCGATCAAGTTCCCCCATCAAAACTTAGGCAAATCGGTCAAAGGATTCCAGAGTTATGATCGGACATCCAAAAACAGAAAGACCGAGATTACTTCTTTATCCAGGTAACTTAAAGTTACTCCAGCCGTTTACCCGCAATTGAACGATTTTTCCGGGAAACTAAATTTTTGCTCTTGAAGTCGACCCACTAAATTTAGAATCTCATAACCAAGCTAAGAACATTCCCGTGAATCTCCCGAGTTCCCCAATCAAAAATTGAAGCAAATCGGTCAAGGGGATCCTGAGTTATGTCCGGATAAACAGACAAACCGAGATTACATATAATATATATATATTAACCTGGTAAAGTGTGCAGTCCATGAAAACCGAGATTACATATAATATATATATATATTAACCTGGTAAAGTGTGCAGTCCATGAAAACATCATGAGTGCAATGGTTGTGTTGTGATGGATAAACATTTCCCAGAAGTCCTGAAACAAGTTTTATCATTTAAAAATACATTTTTCAGCAGAAGATGGTAAGTTGATTTAATTGATTCGCAGGAATGGGAGGTCGGCACGGGCAGCCGTAGTACATTTGAATTTCCGAGCCGGGTCAACCTATCCCCTCCCAGTTTGTACTGTACCTAACTCAATGGACAGGACTAGCCGGTGCAACAACGTTGACGCGGTCAGATTTTATGCGTCATATAGGTTGAATTTACTTTTACTAAAGGGGCAGAGGTGCGTGGCGGGGGGTTGTTACATTTTTGTATACATTTTTCATAAAACTACTTTTTAGAATACTTGAATTCACGATTAATTATTACTTGATTGATGGATTGAATGATTAATGAACTAGCTGACTGATTGACTGATTAATTAATTTATTACCTTCCGCTTGACATCAAAGAACTGTGATATTGATAAGGACCAGTAGAAGGATAATTCAACCATGTAGTAGAGCCATACATCGGAGTCAACCTGTACATTACAAGTGAATGCATGTACAGTAAACCATGTACTAAAACCATATAGCAGAGTCAACATTGTACATTACTAGTTATTCACTGTTGTACTCTCAAGTGTATGCGTGTTGTGTATGTACAATGTACATTATATAAGTAAAAGAAAAATTGCAGTGTAATATAGATATATAAATATACAGACTTATTAACCCATATCTTTTAAATTTAGTACATAAACACGAATATATGTAATAATGTAATGTGTGCTGCAGTGTTCACACTCAAAATTACAACACATAAAAATCGCTTATTTAGCATTAAAAATTAAAAAAGTGTCAAAAATCGCTTATATTCGATAAAAAATCGCTAATTCGGCAGCCGTCCAATTCTTTTGCTGCCAAATAAGAGAATTTTTTTGTTTCGTAATTTAGAGTGTATGAAAAGTGCATACAAGTTAACATTTCTTAGCTTACTATTAATTATCACAGAAAACTAAAGTTTGCATGTGTTTCTGAAGAATTTCATTTATTATAAAACAGAAATTATTCATTTAACTTCAATTTTGAAGATAAAAAAACTAGCGGAGATACGAGGTTACACAGTTAAAAGGAATGTGTTTTTCTTAATGAATAGTAAATACATGTTATAACTACTTTCATATAAGCCAAATAGATTATCAAGTACAATAGGTGGCAACAGAGAAATGAACCAATTATACACGACGTCATAAGTGTCAAATATAACAAGAAAAACGAAATTTTCTCCCATTAGTTGACATGTTTTTCAAGATTAAATAAAAAAGTGTAAAAACAGAAAATAAAGAACACATTTAATTGCACTTATTTTACTACAAGATAAGCACTTTATTCTAAAACTATTACTATTATTAACAATTTTGTCGGACACAAAAACTGAATTGAAAATTGTGACGCCAGAATACAGCTGTACTGAGAGTGTACAAATTCTACGTTGCCATCTATTGTACTAGAATCTATTTGATATAAGCTAGATAACGTTCAAGTAAATCATAAAACTTTTTAGTTATTTATCCAGTAAAAGTTTTCGCACTCATGTTTATCCACCTTCATATCTGTAAAGGAAAAGTTTACAATTTTAAATCTCATCTTTAGTTTAAGATAATATATCTTGAAAATGTCTTCTTTAAAGGAACAGACCGGCTATGTAAGGTAGTTAAACTGAGTATGCAGTGTTGTGGACAAATTCTTTAGGATTCATTTGAGAAATATAAAACTTTTTAAAGATCTGTAAATCCTGAGTTTGAGCGTTCAAAATCGTACTTTTGGGTGGATACGTTCACAAAATCGTTTTTTTTAATCATTAAGTAACGACTACAAAAAATATAAACAAAATTCTACAGTTAGTTGTTTAGGAACAGGTTAAGAAAATAAAAATTAACTCCATCGAAAATAAGTAATCTTATTCAATTATTAGTTTCTATAATCTCTCTTTCATCACAAAGATTTTCTGCAGATTTTCTGGAATATTTATTAAAAAGACGACATTTGAAGAATTTAAAGAAATATGCGAACAAATTCATAGAAAATAAGAAATTAAATATAATGATAAAAAAGTAAATAACTAATTCTAACTTCGATTGATTGACAAACTTCTTTCGAGAAATATGTTCTTCAACATCTAATTAGTTTACTACAGAATTTTTATTATATTTTTCGTCGTCGTTATTTAATAATTTCAAAAAACCGATTCTGAAAATATACCCAACCAAATTCATGATTTTGAACGTCGACTTTGCACTCAAACTCAGTAATCATACATCGTGGAAACGTTTTATATGTCTCAAATGAAACCTAAAGAATTCGTCCACAACACAGCATACTCAGTTTAACTACCTTATATAGCCGGTCTGTCCCTTTAAAACTACTATGACTGTGAGTATGAAAGCAAGTTTATTATTTCTATACTCGAAAAATGGCGTTTTTACGCATAATTTATTTATAATTTACATTGGTAAATACTTCAATTGTACGTATAATTGAATAGTTTTGAAATGAATGAAAGCTAGAAAACCAGAAACATTTTATAGAATGTATTGGCACTAAGGACTATAATCTACCAATCCACCAATCCTAGTATTTATTCTGGATTAATAATTCAAAAATCACATTTTTAAACTTGTGCTTTCTAAAAAATGATCTGAAAATAAAAATTATTCCTTTTCATACAAATTTCGAAATTCTTCATGAGAAAATAAATTGTGATCTATGTCTACTTTCTACGTGGTTTTCTAGTGAACTATGTTTAGGTGCTCTTCCTGAAACTTAAGAAAGTACTGACAAACGAAACCGGTTTTATTAACCTGGTTTCCGAATGTTTTCCTATCTTAAGTTACCAGCTCCGATCTACCTTATATTATCAACTAACAAGGATATCCCTGTAATAATTCAGTTTAATTGGAACTGACTTTAATACTACACGAATAATATGCCAATTTCAAACGGTTCAAATTCATAGGAATTGAGTCTTTGCCACAAACACTGGTTTTCTAATCCCTATATCTTTGCAATCCGTTGTCGGAGACCTTAGATATTCTAAACTATGAATTCTGTTAGAGCAAATAATCTAAGATGGAAAGTTGCAATTGATATAGGGGGATTGGAGTTTTCTAGGAATACGATAAGGATGACATAATTAATTTCTACTTATCACATAGTTCATTCAACCCCTTCCCATTATTCATGTTAAAAAAGATTAAAAACTCGTAAAAAATCTTTATACATTTCATTTGTGAACTAAAATGACTAAATTTTTTATGAAAGCTGGATTAAAAGGAAAATATTGGATATTTTACAGTGCAGTGGCAGCCGGGACAGTAAAATTAGAACCTAAATATTTATTTTATTTGACCGGCTCCAACTATGTGAAAGAGCCTGTGTGAAAGTTAATAATAATATTCCTACACTCATATAAACAACTTATTTCATTTATTCTCCGCAAATTTTTACAACTTCAATCCTCATTCATCAATTAGGATCCGGATCCGATGGATCCGTAAGATTTTGACTTCCTGGATCCGGATCCACAAAAATATGCGGATCCACGGATTCGGATCCAAGAGGCAAAAAAAGAGAGATTATAAAAATTTTCTGATTCCTAATTGGTTCATCAAGTTTTAGCATAAAAATAAGCGAAAAAAAAAGACAAAAAGTTTGAAGTTTCTCATTTGTTAAAAAAATTCAGTAAATCTTAAAGAAATGACGTGGATCCGGATCCATTTTTTTACAGTGCGGATCCAGGATCCGGATCCGCATCAAAATTAAATGGATCCTAAGCACTGAATTTACATATCATTAAAGTCCGCGAAAAGCTTGTAGAATTCCTGATGTAAATGGGGAGTTTGAAACAAGATATCAAAAATTGAAAATGACTCTGAAATATGAATATTGTATAATCTAACCTGATGATATGGATAATCGTACCAGCAGTAGCGAATATTCCAAAACCAGGGCTTATTCCATAGACATAGGAATCCATAGACTAGGATACCAGTATAGAATATCCACCTAAACATAGACAAGGATACCAGTGTAGAATATCCACCTAAACATAGACAAGGATACCAGTATAGAATATCCATCTAAACATAGACAAGGATACCAGTATAGAATATCCACCTAAACATAGACAAGGATACCAGTATTTAATATCCACCTAAACATAGACAAGGATACTAGTATAGAATTAATCTTGGTTTTATCAATCTATTTTCCTGTATTTTATGTGTTTGGCAATATATTTATTCCTTTTATCTTGGTTTACATATATTCATTAATTTCTTGGCAGAAGCTTTTTAGTTTGGGCTGTTTGGTAATTAAATCATTAGTCTAATTAATCCGCTTGAGTTCATTTAGTATATTATGTATATGTAAACTATTTTTTGCTTTCTTTGACTAAATTTGTTGTTTGAAGAGTTCAAAGATAATTTTTAAAATTAAAAACAAGATAATCTTGTTTTTTAACTCCTCTACTTTACAAAGTCATTCAATCAATAACTGTTCACTTACAGGGGTCAGCAATTATGTTATTGCAATGAAGACGACTTTTTTATTAACAATGCTTTAATGCTTACCAAGCATTTTTTAAATCACAAGCTTAGAAGTAAACAAAGCGAAGCTTTTAATTGACAACTTCTCTTAATTTACATGTTATGTTTCTCTGCTGTTTAAAAGTTGGGTAGAAATCAAAATTAAAATATGTACGACGACTGTACAAACAAATACAAATTTTATTTAGAAACGAGGAAAATAATGTTTTTTAATGTAAGATTACCTCCACCCCGTCTCACAGAATTTCTGTAATGTATTTGGTAATTCAGCTTGTCTTCTCTGCCGTAACCATCTTTCAACCTATGATGAAAATTCATAAATGAGTACAGTACACAGCAGTTCAGCTAACTTTATTACTATTAATTCTATTAAAGGGACTGTAAGCGTAATTTTTAAGCGGCCCTCTATGCAAAGATGGCAATTTCAGATTTACAACGGAACCCTTCACAGCTTTGACTTGACTTATTTTTTACAACTTTTGAACTTGAACCTTGAACTTTTCAAAACTGATGCTGAGGTATTTTGAATTCTGTTTTATCAAATAGTCTAAGTTTTATTCATAAGATCCTAAAGATATAGGGATTAGGTTGTTAAAGTTTGTGGATATCGATCAATTCTTTACCAAAGGGCATTATTTTTGTGCATATATTAAAATCCTCCCCTCTACCTTTCATAAGATGGTTTCTAGCATACAGATATCAGAAGTCTTTTGTTTCTTAATCATTAGTCCTTGGGATACATAGATAAATCAAGAGAATAGATGGAAACTCGGGAAATAACAGACAAACATACCAAACATTAGTTAAACATAATACATAACATGAATTTGTCTTCACCCTGTACTAGACTTATTTCATCCTGCACTTTAAGTATATAAAATAATGTTTCTTCCTGTATTAGGAACATGAACTATTTTCTTCAACCCGGTTTACTTTTATGGATATAAGTATTTCCAATTCACCCTGCTATATGGTATTAAATGATGGGTTCACCCTGTATTGTGTTTTAAAGTATTAGTTTCACTCTGTATTATGGATAAAATTAGTTTTTGCAACCTGTAGTATGGATAAAAATAACTGTCTTCACCCTGTATTATGATTTACCATTCGGTGATGGTGATGGACCAAACCTCTGTAGAGTGAGATGTGTTTTATTCTAAACTATTTGTTCTCCTTGTATTGAAGTGTACTAGATCCACCATATTTATTGATCTTTTTTGAAATCTGATCTTTCATATAATCTCGTAACCTCATGCAGATTCCTTAGTTACAAAAACATACATCTAGATGATTTGCTAGATATATCTAGATATATAGACATGTATATCACGTCAAACCTGATGGGGAACCATTTTGATATTTAAAACTTAGACTATTTGATCTAACAGAGTTCATAGCTTGAAAAATCTAAGGTCTACGACTTTGGGTTGCAAAGATATTAATATACAAAGATATATTGTTTGATATATAGACGTAAACATGAATATACTAGATAGCAATACAAAGAAAGATTTTTAGATATTGATAATAAAAAAGATAGATATTATGTGGAGAATGTATAATACAAATTATAAGCTTTCCTCCCAGAATAAATATTTCGGAATATTTCATCAAAGCGGAATTTATTTGTGATTTACTCCCGCCATTAGTGGAATTTTAGATATCCATATTAGATGAGTAATTACAAATGATAAAAAGTCTTTTCAGCTAAAAATAGGGGACTAGACTTGTGTCTGCTATAGTGCTGGTAACATTTAGCAACATTCTCTTTGAAAGCGAATTGTTGTGGTCGCACTTCTAAAATATCTAATTTTGTGGTCGCACTTTTAAAATATTTAATTTTGTGGTCGCACTTTTAAAATATTTAATTTTGTGGTCGCACTCACGGAAGTTACCCGCTCATCAAATCGAGAGGAAACTGACCTAAGGTTTCTAACCTAAGGTTTTTCGGCTTTCGGGGTTTCCGACCTAAAATTGTATTAGATCTTAAAATAGGATAGGCCAGGTTATATCTGGGTCGGATTCTCTAGACGTAGTTAAAATAAGGAGCCGATTAAAATCCGTAAACTAATCAATATTTCCTTAAAAACTACTCGATTATTAGGTCGGATATTCTTCCTTAGCAAGATCAAGTTTCCATTATTCCATGGTATTGTGATCAAACCCGGTATCGGAACCCTGGTTTTCTGAATGGAGTAAGACAATTTTGTAGAAATTAATGAACTGATTATAGTCAGGGGTCAATATAATTCCCAAAAAAGCTGATTTTCTCGATCCCAAAATAATTTTTTGCCCCCAATTTTGAAAAAAAAATGCCCCCAATTTTTTAAAAAAATGCCCCCAGTTAAAATTTTTTTTTCAAATTCCACTACACATTTGCCCCATTGCCCCCAATTTAAAAAAATGCCCCCAATTTTTAAAAAAAATGCCCCCAATTTTTTTTTTAATTATCATATAAAAAAAATTTGCCCCCAATTCAAGAATTTGCCCCCATTTCTTTCAAATTCGTCAATCCCAAATGGGATTGAAAAGGGAATTATATTGACCCCTGATTATAGTATAATGGTTGTTTTTGTAATTAATGTAATTCTTGCATTTAAATCCACACAAATATATAGACCTTAAGAAGGAAAGCAAGGAATTTCATTTACGATACTCTTTAAAGGAATTGAGTGTTTGTCACATAATCAAAATTTGCTAATCCCTTTATCTTTGCAACCAAATATTGTAAACCTTTGATATTTCAAACTATGAATTCTGTTAGATCAAATAATCTATGTTTGAAATATAGATAAAAGGTTTACAACTTTAGGCTCTAAAGGTATAGGGATTAGAAAATTTGAGTTTGTGGCAAAAACTTTTCAGCTGTAAGGACCAAGTAACCTTCGATATACACAACAATTCAAGCTGTCGCTGAGGAGCTTGTACGTACTGGTACAAGAAGTATGTACAGTACAATTCAAGCTGTCGCTGAGGAGCTTGTACGTACTGGTACAAGAAGTCTGTACAGTACAATTCAAGCTGTCCCTGAGGAGCTTGTACGTACTGGTACAAGAAGTATGTACAGTACAATTCAAGCTGTCGCTGAGGAGCTTGTACGTACTGTTACAAGAAGTCTGTACAGAACAATGAACCGATATTTTAGGTTTAAAATTAAAGTTTAAAATTAAAGATGAAAGCTTATACATAATGGACGTTAAAAAGTTGAAAGTTCCTTTATGCAATCCTTGAACAACATGTGTATAGACAGTTACATATATAATTTTTATGTATTATAAACAATTTCATATGTTCAATGTTTACAGAGCTGAGTGCAGAAGTTATTTTAAACAATAGAACCGCGAGATTAATATTTGCTTAAACATTGCATTTCGTAAAATGGCCTCATCCTGATCTTACATTTTTATATTTTTGCAAGTTGAAGAGCCCGACGTTGTCCGTGGAATTTAAAAACTCCTTTGGGAAAAAATAATTCGAATATGTCACGGTCATGTCACCCATGAGTTCCCTAAATAAATTGCAGCCAATTTGGTTCAGCCGCTTGGTCATCTATAGCTAACATATATATATATATATATATGAGCAAAGAGCTTTATTATATAGTATATAACGTTATATAAATTATGAAGCATAAAAATCAAAATTATGGAAATGTCAGTAAACCCCTAGAAATGCAAAAGGGGGGTTAAACTTAATACATAATCAATAACAACTAAAATACATATAATATATACCCTCACTCTTCAATAGCTAATCCTTATTTTTAACATATTTATTATTTACGAATTAATTTAATGATTTGTGTGCTTGCATTAAATTAGAAGCTGCATTTTTCAATTTCTTGCATTCTGTTAGTTTTAGCTACGTACAGATAGTTTAAGCTATGTACAGATAGCTTACAGATATGTACAGAAAGTTTTAGATATGTACAGATATCTTTAAGATATGTACAGATATCTTTAAGATATGTACTGATAGTTTTAGATATGTACAGAGAGTTTCAGCTATGTACAGAAAGATTCAGAAATGTACACTGTACAGCTAGTACCAGTTACGTACAAATAATATCAGCTATGTACAAAAAGGTTTAAATATGTATTTCATTTTATGTGTTTTCAGGTAGTTTTAGTTTTGTACAAATATATAAGTTATTTAAAAAGCTAGGGCTAATACTAAATGTGCAGTTAGATGCTTGTACTTACAATATCTATTATGTACAAAATAAAATTGTAAATTATACCTGTATATAGGAGAGTCCTGTTGTACCCGCGAGCTCTAAAGCTTGATCCTACAAAATTTAATTCAATTTTAAAATCTCATTATCTTCTAAACTTTAAATTCTTGAAACTTTTTTCTAATATTCTAAAGGGCATCGGATTAAAAAAAAATAATGTAGACATCGTTGATCCACTTCTGTTGTGCGCGCTGTTCATGTTAAAAATAGGTGGTTTAACTGATTATTTGTAGTTTAACTACTTCTCTCTATTTATTAAGTTTCGTCCCTGGCATAATAATATTGATATATTACTTTGCTTTAGAGAGCCCTTCGTAAAAATGTCTATTTATTAAACATCTGTATGTTATGATATTGTACCTTTGATATAGTGGAGAATGATCTGTATGCATGCTCCAATGTTTTATTTTCAGGAGGATAAACACGTTGATGGTCCTTCAAACCCAACCTTATACCTAGATAATAGTTCCTTCAAACCCAACCTTATACCTAGATAATAGATCCTTCAAACCCAACCTTATACCTAGATAATAGTTCCTGCAAACCCAACCTTATACCTAGATAATAGTTCCTTCAAACCCAACCTTATACCTAGATAATAGTTCCTGCAAACCCAACCTTATACCTAGATAATAGATCCTTCAAACCCAACCTTATACTTAGATAATAGATTTTTCAAACCCAACCTTATACCTAGATAATAGATCCTTCAAACCCAACCTTATACCTAGATGAGAGTTCCTTCAAACCCAACCTTATACTTAGATAATAGTTCCTTCAAACCCAACCTTATACCTAGATAATCGTTCCTTCAAACCCAACCTTATTTGGATATTCAGGGGCGTTTACAGAAATTTGTTCAGGGGCTAGGAG
>NW_019397018.1:0-20555 GCF_000591075.1 Eurytemora carolleeae | reverse complement strand
CGGCCCCCTCCCGTATACACCCCGGTAAGGATAGTTATTATCATTATTATTTTACCTACAGGTTTGAATATTTTCTTCTCAACTAAAGATCTGAGTATAATAACAAGAATCGCCAGGGGTAATGGAAACCACAGATCACTGAAATTAATTCATATTTTATAAAAAATACTTTATTCTTTTCATTTAAATATTCCGTTCAGTCTTATTGTTTAATCAAATCAGTAAAGGAATTTCTTTTATAGTTTTAAAATATAATATTATAATATTATATTTTACATTTTACAAGGTTACCCACAAAGGATGAGGCTTTGAATCAGAAATGTCCTTTTTCTAAATTGTTTTGAACTAATATCTTGCAGCGAAACATGAACGACTATTAAAAAGTTTCATCTTTTGTGGGAAACTCTGTATGAAAAAAATATCTTAAAGAAAATAGCAAAAAGAGCAACAACAAATAATACTTTTTAAACCATAACATAATTTTTAATATGATTGATATTCAGTTTTCATTCTCAAATCCGAAGTTCCAAATTATTAAAAATAAGTTAATACCAAGTTTGAAGTGAATCGGTATAATTTTTAAAGGAACTGTTAATGTAATTTCAAGTGGAGATTCTTATTTTTCTTTCTTAAAGGTTTCTACAGAAGTGGGTTGTGGATTTATGTAGGAGAGACAATTGACAGTATATTTGTTAGTTCTCAAGATTGATTGTTACTCCTGAAATTATGTCAAAACCCGTCTTAAATGAATCTTTATCTTCTCCGGGGACCAAAACTCCAACATTACCCACCCACACCCCACACCATCAATTCGATCATGAATTAAGAAGGAGAGAGACTGAACCTGAATTTGGCGAAGTCCTGTGGTTCAAGGAGGCTGTCGTTGACCTGCTTGGGTTGATTGAAGCTGTCCCAGGTCACGTTGGGGGGCAACCACACATCAGGATCCCAAAACCACTACAACAACAATAATAATAATAATAACAATAGCAATAAAATTAACAACAACAATAACAATAACAATAACAACAACAATAACAATTTCAACAATAATAACGATATCAACAACAATAACAAAATCAACAACAATAACAATATCAACAACAATAACAATATCAACAATAATAACAATATCAACAATAATAACAATAACAATATCAACAACAATAACATAATCAACAACAATAGCAATATCAACAACAATAACAACAATAAGAATTTAAATAAAAACAACAATAATAAAAACAATAACAACAACAATAATAAAGGTAATAACAACAACAACAATAATGACAATAACAACAACCACAACAATCTCAGTAACGCTAACAACAGCAACTTAAAAACAACACTGATATTTTAAAGAAAATTTAAAATAAAAAAACCGGGTCCTTATATAAAATCGATTAATATTTCGATACCAATAAATCCAAGACCCTGTTCCATTTCTCGGCAAACCTCACTCTATGCGGTTTTTATGTTCATTGTTGAATACAAATATTAAAAGTATTTCCTGGCAACAACTTAATGATTTTAACCACAAAATATTTATTAGGAAATCACTAGGTTCTTATCATGACAATTATATAATATTTACGAAATCATATAAAAACATTACTTTTAACAAACTCTAGATTTTCTAATCTTATACTTTTTGGTTAAAAAGACATTTCATATTTCAAACTATAAATTCAACTACATCGATTAGATCAAGTTTGAAATATCAAAGGTTTACACCATCAGGTTGTAGTAGTTGAACGGATTAGATCAAGTTTGAAATATCAAAGGTTCACACCATCAGGTTGTGGTAGTTGAACGGATTAGATCAAGTTTGAAATATCAAAGGTTTAAACCATCAGGTTGTGGTAGTTGAACGGATTAAATCAAGTTTGAAATATCAAAGGTTCACACCATCAGGTTGTGGTAGTTGAACGGATTAGATCAAGTTTGAAATATCTAAGGTTCACACCATCAGGTTGTGGTAGTTGAACGGATTAAATCAAGTTTGAAATATCAAAGGTTTAAACCATCAGGTTGTGGTAGTTGAACGGATTAGATCAAGTTTGAAATATCAAAGGTTTACACCATCAGGTTGTAGTAGTTGAACGGATTAGATCAAGTTTGAAATATCAAAGGTTTAACCATCAGGTTGTGGTAGTTGAACGGATTAGATCAAGTTTGAAATATCAAAGGTTCACACCAGCAGGTTGTGGTAGTTGAACGGATTAGATCAAGTTTGAAATATCAAAGGTTTACATCATCAGGTTGTGGTAGTTGAACGGATTTTTAATTGTTTTGGTTGCAGTTCACTTTGGTTGGGTTTAATTTCATTGATATTTAAAGGGAGTGTTCGCAAAAAATAAAAAGGGGTCAGGCTAAATCCTAAAAAAGTCTGATTCGAGCGTAAATTCACTTCATTGGGTTATTCCACTCAAACCGTTAAAAGAGATTTTTTGTCACTTGATTGGCATCCAACTCTTGTTGCCAAATAGGCGATTTTTTTATTTCGTAATTTAGAGTGTAGTAGCGATTTAATCCGATTTTTTCAAGAATTCAGTCTAACCCTTCTTTTAATTTACGCGAACACTCTCTTTAAATCAAAAGAATTGATATTTAACTATATTATTATTATATTAAGCCTATCATTTGAAAATGATAAAATATAAGATAATCTTTTCATATTTGATTTGAACTGTATATTTGCAAAGATAAGATAAAGTTTTCTAGATTATGTAAATAAGACAAAATCATCCCAGACCATAAGGATGACATGTGCATGGGGGGAAAACAGTTTTAACCCCCCCCCCCCCATTTTACAAACTTTGTAAACTTTGTTTTTTTTGTAAATAAAATTTGCTCTTGATTTATCATATTTTTGTTAAAATTTCTTATCGTCACTCTCAGTAAAACTTGATTATTCTAGTTTTTATTAATCTAGATTTTCATGCTTATTTGTTATGAACTATCTGGTGTGTTTTGTTTCAAGGTCATATGTTAATAAATTCCATAAATTAAAGACACACATGAAAACTATTAAATTACTGCGCATTTACTAAACGACAGTAAACAAGAAAACAGTTAAAATTTCAATGGTCTGATCTAAGATGAAATTGTTGAAAATTGAAATAAAAGCTTGCATGAAGGAGAGCCGAATTCTTACTGTTATTTGATTTAATAATGCATAATGATGCAATCTTAATTTTGAAATTAGAAATTTTGGTTAAACAACGATTTTAGAGTGGGTTTTTTTGAAGAATTTCCAAATTCAATCTTTAAAATGTTCACTGGAATATCGTAAGATTATATGTATTTTGTATATAGAGATGATAAAAAATCTTATCTTAAATATTATTTAATATATATCTATAATCTCATTTAGTTTAAAAATGCTAAATAATTAAATTTATTTTCCTCAATGAGGCGATATCTTAAGCAATTTTTTGCAATTTGTACTATGCACTTGCAATAAGCTGGTATTATGAAAATGCATTAAACAAAATAATATCAATTTAATATACAATGTATGTATACAATAATAACTCATGTAACTAGTGCAAAGTGGAAAAAAGTTGTCTTTGTTTAAAAATATTATGAAATATTAACTATATACGAATGCGTCGAAAAATAATCGATGACTACTGTTTGTAATATCTTGTTTGGAATTAAATTGATTTGTTTACGATCCGAGTTGAATTTTGCATCTTTCTGAATTTGTATGGACACTACGTTCTTCGGTATTAGCCGTTTTTAACAATTTTCTCCTTATAGACGCAACAGATAGAAGTAAGATTAATAGCGATCAAAAGCGCTTTTTTATCGCATTAAGCCTATACGCCCTTTCATTTTTCACGAACACTCCCTTTAAGTGTTCAGTAAGAAATAGATTTTATCATTTGTAATAGTTATGACTGATATTTCTCTGAAAAAACTCAGAGTTGGAAACTCTTGTTTTGTGGATATCAAGATCAATGCTTTATCTCGAGCTTGTTAATCTGCAGATTAGTTAATCTTTATTTGATATTCCGCAGTGTAATAGTACTCTGAATAGTAAAGGTATAACTGAATCCAAATTATTAATGGAAGTGCCCACATTGAATATAGAGATCAAACTATTGGTATTATGAGTATCCAACTCAAAAGTTCCCAGCTCTGATCACATTTTCAGAGTTTCACCAAATAGAAATAACAAAATCCTGTCTTTTCTAATTATAATAGTTAAATTATTTAATTAATTCCACTTCATTATGGTGATTTCTGTATCCATTATTAAAACAGCTGATCTCTAAATTATCTAGCTAATTCCACTTTATTCTGGTTATTACTGTATGCATTATTAAAACAGCTGATCTCTAAATTCCACTTTATTCTGGTTATTACTGTATGCATTATTAAAACAGCTGATCTCTAAATTATCTTGTTAATTCCACTTTATTCTGGTTATTACTGTATGCATTATTAAAACAGCTGATCTCTAAATTATCTAGTTAATTATTCTGGTTACTACTGTATGCATTATTAAAACAGCTGATCTCTAAATTATCTAATTAATTCCACTTTATTCTGGTTATTACTGTATGCATTATTAAAATAGCTGATCTCTAAAAGTGTACCTCCTTAGTTTCCTCCATGATTTAAGCAAACATTGCGAATTTAAAGTTTGTTTTTTGCGGATTTTACTAAATTGAAATTTAAACCGTATTTATGAAAATGCTGAAAATCTTAATGTTAAATTTGTTCAACGATGATATTTGACATAGATCTAGTTTTGAGCATAGTTAGGTAAAAATACGAGCTTTTTTATTTAGTCCGTGCAAAGTACATGTGTTTAAAATTATATATTAAGTTTCTTAACAACTTTTAAAGGAACTGATTACTTGTCTCATCCTGATGTTTTAGACCTGTAATATTTCAGAGCTGAAAACTTTAGAATGGTGGATATCGAGATCAATGCTTGATCTCCTCTTTTTCTAAGTCTCCTGAGCTGAAAACTTTAGAATGAGATATCCTTAATCCCGATCTGTTAATTAATCTGGAGATTAAATTCATGAGGACAACAAGCAATATTTAATTTTGGAGATTAAGAAAAAGAGTGGATCAAGCATTAATCCCGATATCCACCATTCTAAAGTTCCCAGCTCTGATTAAATATTGTTTGTTCTCCTCTTGTTATTAATCTCCAGATTAATTATCCGATCGGGATTAAGGATATTTAATTCTAAAGTTTTCAGCTCAGGTTGCAAAGATTTAGAGATTAGAAAACTAAAGTTTGAGATAAGCTTAACTACTAATCAGTTACTTTCTTCTCTTTCACACTATTTCATTATATCAATCTCCGCATTGAAGAATATTAAAATGCAAAAATCGCAACAAAAGCCAAAAATGTAATGAAAACACGTGGATTAAATTTATTGGAGATAAACAAGATATGCTGAAATGTTTAATTTAAGAAATATGAAATCGTATTTTGTAGAGAAAAAATTTTAAATATGCTGATTGCTGAATTTTCAAAAATTTAAATTCTGATATTTTAAAATAAGATAAAATAAAAGTGATAATTCGATTCCAAACTTTAAATCAGATGAATGGTGATTATATACTTTTAGTATTGATGTTACTTTTTTATTGTTGATTTAATTCGATGGGAGTCATACATTTTCAAGAATAAAACGAATTTATATAGAATCTCTCAAAATTTACCAAAAATTATAAGCTAATTTTGAGACCCCCAAAAGTCTGGAAAATTAATAAAAATTTAACATATTTTTTAAAGAGTATTCTTTCGTGACACTCCCAGAATTTAAAAACCATTTAACACTAATGCTAATTTTTGTGTTTACAGTATATAACCAGAAACAACTTTAAAGAATAATTTTCAATGATTTTTGAGTCTCCTTGTTCCGTCCATTAGGATGCAATATGCTTGAGAGTAATGGTTTGCAAGACCATAATATCCGGAGGAGTTAAGGGAATTTTTCAAACATTTGAGAACAAGGATCCGGTGGAAAATACTCAGGAAAGATTCCCTAGTTCCCTTGATAAAGGAGGAGATACTATGATGACGGTCTGAAACTATTCAAATATAATGATCCAAAAAAATATTTCGGTTTCCAACAGAATCTAAATCAATTCCTTTATGAGTAACTCTGTATTTCAGGATAATAATGGGTTTCTTCAGGAAAAAAAGCTTTGTTAAATTTGTCATGGTTGTTACTTATAACATTAACCTTATACTGATCGGGCTTATGAACGTTTAACTTTATTTTGCTCTTAAAAGTGAGGTAGAGTAGAAAAAGTAGGTCGGAAAATTTTTTTAAATATCTGTTTGCATTTTTGACAAATATTAACATGAGGCACTGTAACATCCTTTTTTTAAGGGCTTTTCAAATGAGTAAATTTTAGATGTGTTAATAAAATCAAATTTATGGTAAATTTTTTTTTTTTTAAACAAAGACCAGCTGTTTCAACGTCCAATGGGAACAATATTTTTAAATTTCAAAATTTGTGTTATATAATGAAGTTGAAAAGGCCTAAAGTTATAGCTTTGTATGCATTGTTTTTATTTTAGTACTAAAGTTATAGCTGTGTATGCATTGTTTTTATTTTAGTACTAAAGTTATAGCTTTGTATGCATTGTTTTTATTTTAGTACTACCCTAGGAACCCACCTTTGCCTGGCATTTTCAATATAAAGTCAATTCTCTCAACTTACAATTTTTAAGAACATTCCCGTGGTTCTACCAAATACTCCCAAAAAATGTGAGGCAAATCGGTTAGTAATGACCGGACATCTAAACAACCAAACAGAAGAACAGATTACTAATTTATATTTTGCTTAGAAGTTTTCTTTACAAGACTCAACCTATTCAACTAAGACCTATTAAACCAAGCTAAGAACATTCCGGAGGTTCTCCCGAGTTCTCCAATAAAAATTGGAGGCAAATCGGTAGATGGGTACATGAGTTACGATCGGACATACAAACAAACAGACAAACAGAGATTACAACTTTATTAATATAGATACAATATGTTACCTGTGCCATATCTTGCATGTAACTGCCCATATTGTTGAATAAATCAGCTGCAGTTGATAATATGTAATCAGCTTGAGTTCATGTTAACATCCGACATTCTTATCTGTAAATATATATAAAGGAATAGGGACACTAGCCTAGTTGTAGTAAAAGAGTACATCGTTCCTAACCTAACCTAACAATTTTTCCAAATCAGAAAAAAATAGAAAAAACAGCTAGTCCATTTTTATCCCAATAAAAAAGATTTATTTAATTGCAGTACTGTTTTGTTTTGATGTTTGCAGTCTGCATGTTGTGTACTGTACAACGTGCTCTAGATACCCGGTCATTCAGCCCGGTACTTCAAATACACCGGAGTTTTCAGTGGATTTAGCAATTAATGTTTACATCAAACTTGATAGAATCACATGCCCAAACTCACCTGGGGTATCAATTGTGTCCATAATATATAATATTGAATAATCACCTCAAAAATGTTGTTTGTGTAATGTATATTGTGAAAAAATGTGTACTTTCATTTATAACTCCTTTTGCTAAGAAACTATTGTGAAGAAAAATGTTTTCAAATTGTAATAAGCAGCTAAATTAATTTTTTTCCTGCTACTTAGGCCGCGGGAGTAAACCTGAAACTAGAAAAGCTATGAGATCACAAAGTCGTCCCACTTATTTTCATTATGTCTAGATCAAGGGGATTATGTTTAATTACCACATTTTATCTTATATCTTTCCTAGAAATAATTGTACTTTGGGAATGTAAAAAAGTGCTCTGGAAGTTTCTTATTCTTATATTTTCAATCTTGTTGAATAATGACCACTAACTCATATTACATAATCACTTTTTTGCGTAACAATCCATCATTTCTTAACAGTGTTAAACGCTTTCAAGAATTAATTATATTCGATATATAAAAAGTTAAGAATGTTATAAATCGAGTCTAGAATATATTTGACAAGATACGAAAATAACAGAATTTAACTTTGTGTTATTTACATGCAAGTTAATATTACAATTCATGCAGGGGACCGGGTAGGGGACCGGGTAAGGGACCGGGCAGGGGACCGGGTAGGGGACCGGGCAGGGGATCGGGTAGGGGACCGGACAGGGGACCGGCAGGGGACCGGGCAGGGGACCGGACACGGGACCGGGCAGGGGGTCACGGCGCTGTTTTAACTATATCATAAGCACACTTCACTAAGATCCAGTTAGCAAAATGGCTGGTCATAAAGATTTTGTCCCAAAAACTAAAAAAAATTCTATTTTTCTACAGAAAAATCCGCAAAATATTTCTTTATTGCAATGAAATGAACATGTTGCCTTGGTAAAATTAAAAAGGAAAAAAATATTTCTGTTGAAAAATCGGAACTTTTGTATGGACATTGTTAGTCTCTTGAACACTTGATATCGATATCCGATGTAGAAAATTTTAGATCTGATGATCAAAGCTTGATCTCATGATTTGAGTTATTACTGTTAAAAAGGTACGATTAAATTAATCCTAAATAAAATATAATTAGGATTGAACCACCATGCATGTATTTAATTTATGTAAGAATACATCATGTGTTAATTAAATCTCCCTCAAGATATTTGAATTTAGCAAAGAAAAAAATTAAATTAAAAACTAACTGGGTAAGAATTAGTTTAATTTTAACAAATAATACAACTTCATGAATGAAGGCTGCATTATTTTATATAGTTTATACTGGGTGGTTTCTATTTAGGTCTGTCAATTTTCAAAATTTTAATTTTACTAATTTTTAATTTTCCACAATTTTAAAATGTGCAAAATTTCTTTAGAATCCCAATCTCAAGCTGGTTTAAACCTACCAAATAATAACTTCATTGATCCCTTAAATAAAGTTATCGCTGCAGGGTATGATTATCACGGGATATCCATGAGGAATTAGATTTATCCGTAAAACAGTCATAAATAAAGCAGTGTTCCCTGTAAGTCTCGATATATTTTAAGTCATATTTGAATTTTTTATTCAAAATCCGTCGAAAATAGAATAATACTTTTCCTGTACTTCAATGTTTAAAATGTATTAAAGAGCAATTAAATACGAATAATCTTCATTTAGCAGAATTAACTAGGTTCCAAAATCCAAATATAAGACTTGCAATCTTTAATTCAGAACCCTTAATTATCGGGGACAAATACCATGTTATAATTTAGCCATCCACAAATTATGTCCTTTTTTTTGGAGCTTGTCAGAGTACAAAAGGTTTTACCATTTAGCTTATATACTAACTAAATACTAGCAGATGTAACCCCCTCCCCCTCCCCCTCCCTCCATCCTCTTTCATATAAACCCCCCCCCCCCTCCAGATCGATCCTGATGTGTTGTTGATGTGAAGGTGCAGGGATAAATCTTTCAATGTGTTTGTATAAACATAAAAATGTCGGAGATAGAAACGAAAAATACATAAATAAACAGTTCACAAAATTTTCCTTCGATTGAAACTTTCCATAACCATAGAAGAAACAAATCACGACAAGAGAATAACTATCTTATATAAAGTAGTGATCTCTGTTTGTCTGTTCTGTTTGTTTGCATGTCTGATCTCCCCTTGGCCGATTTGCCTCAAATTTTGATTGAGAAACTCGTAGAACCACCGGAATGTTATTATCTAAGTTTAGTGGGAAGTCTTTCACAGAGAAAATCTAGTCTTAAAGCAAAGTTCCCAGGCAAAGCTATGTTCTCAAGTTAGTACTTGATACATTTGTTAAGATCAACTTTGGGACATTTTAAATCTCAAACAATTTTCTTTCCTCTTTAGCCAATACGCTATAAGGGAAAACCTTATATGCGAAAAATTAATCTCAACTAAAAAAAGTGGTCTCCAATGATCAACGGTAAGCATGAAGATGCTGCATAAAACTTCTCTGTCTGTAAAAATAAAGCTGGGATGTATAAAGTATAAACACGGAGCACACTCTTGAGTTTATATAACCAGGCCAAGAGAGAGAAAACATAACAAGAATTCTTCGGATTTGGACATTTGGACATTTTTCTTGAGAATTTCAAATGATCCTTTTAATTAAAAGCTCCATAATCTATAAACTTTTTGCCCATATCCGTGATCTAGAATACTTTTTTCTTTTTTACCTGAAAATTTCAAAATTCAAAATAAAGAAAATTTCTATCGTTAATCTTTGCTGGCTCTTCTCAAACAAATTGTCGCTTAAAAGCACAACAACATTTCTAGCAATTCTTTTTCTAGCAATTATATCTGCAATCATATTTCCAGTTTGCTGACTAGAATACAGGTAAAGCAAAGAAAAATATCTAGAAAATCAATATTAACTAAACCTCAGTAAAATATTGAAAGATTCAGCTCATGTATATTTTGAAAATATTAAAAATATTTAAGTTTAAAACAAATTGAGACAATTTAAATTACTGAACAAGTGGACGTATATGTAAGTAGCAAATGAACCTAGGTAATGCCTTGAGTTTTTAAGTATAAAATCTGTCCGTAACGCCACTTCCTTCTATTCTTATCTATCATCGCAATTAAATCGGGGGGAGTGGGCTACGGGTGGGAGGTGGGCCACCACTATTTCACAACCCCCCCAAAGCAAAGAAGAGAAAGAGGTGCGGGAGGAAGAAAAGGAAAATAAGGAGAGGGGGAGAAGAGGAAAATAAGGGGAGGGGGAAGAAGAGGAAAATAAGGGGAGGGGGAAGAAGAGAATCAAAGGGAAGGGTAAAAATAGAAAGAGGTGGACGGAAGGAAAGAGAGGGGAAAGAAGAAGAAAAGAAACAAAAGAGAGATAGTTGAAAAATTAAACTGGAAGATAGAGAGAAGGGTTTAAAAGAAGATGAAGGGGGCCGGATGAGAATTGGAGGAAATGAAATGACTGTATAGGTAAAGTAAGTATTCTGTGTCTCATGGAGGCGGGGGTGAGGAGATTACATATTTCCTAGAAATTGCGTAGAAAGCTGGCTTTGATTTAGATTCTGCGTAAAAGGGAAACAAAAACAATTTTTTCAAAATAAAGATATCGACTGTGTGACATCTTACATCCAAGGCGCAACTCTTTTTTTTTGGGGGGGGGGGTGGCACTAAAACGCACAGCATAATTGTGTTAATATCATTATGAATTTCCTAATATTCAAGATATTTATTCTTACAAATTTTTAATCAAATTGTGTAACAAATTTTAAATTGATTGTAAGTTGTAATTGTAATTAAATTGCAATTAAATATTCAAATTGTATCTACATATCTTGAAATGTTAATTTATAATTGTAAATATCAATTTTAAGTTCATTGGAACCCCAAAATATAATATGCATAACTTATAGACTAACCAGGGCGATATACGGCCGGTTTTTTCTATTTTTAGGAATTGAGTTCTTGCAACAAACTCTAATTTTTTTATTCCTATATCATTAAAACCTGATGGTGTAAACCTTTGATTTTTCAAACTTAGATTATTTGATCTGACAGCAGTCATAATGTGAAATATCAAAGGTCTTTTCTACATTGGGGTTCTTAAAGATATAGGAATTAGAAAATCACACTTTGTAGCAAAAACTTAATTCCTTTATTGCAAAAACTCAATTCCTTTGATCACTTTTTGGTCTATAATTTCTCAATCTTTAAACTTTGAAACCTTTTCATTTGAAACACATTGGCCAACAAAAAAGTATAAAAGAGAAAAGGTGAAAAAATTATGTTTAATAGGTCAAATTATAATCGAAAAAGGACCGAACCAGCGTCGTATACAAATATACATTACATACATTTCCAAACCCTGTCATCTGGCGAATATGTTAAGTTTCAAAAATCAGTAGGTTCCTAAAATATATGATCAAAGCACAGTGATCCAAAAATGTAAAAAATCTATTGAAAGTTCTTAAAAACAAAAGATAAAAAAGTGCTTTAGGTTAAAAATGCACATATCTACGACTGCAATAATGTATGAGGGAGTAAGTGAGTAAAATCAAAGGCCAAGGTGTTGTGAACTTGTGACACTTCAAAGTCGACCCGGTCCTGAAAATTTTATAGCAGTCTGTGTCGATATGAAAGCTTCCGCCCCGGCCCCCGATTTAGCCGGTTTTAATTCCACGAAAGTTCAAAACTCATTTTAGAGTAGTGCACGTGTACTTTCTAATAATAGGAGTTCTTCTCTGAAACTAAAATAAAGAAAACTGATGATCCAAATAAAGATAAATTTGAAAAAATAGGATTTAATGGACAAAAGTAAGTGAAAAAAAGATTAAACAAAAACACGGTAATAATGGGTAAAAAAGATAAAAAAATAAACCCCAAAAACTGAAAATGCAGAGTCAAGACACGAATATAAGTAGCTTATAACGAAACAAAACAAACGTTAGGCAAGAAAAGATGACGGTAAAGCAAGAGAAAAAAGGTATTTAAATGGGATGATGGGAAATAATTGACAATAATATATGGAAAAATTAAATATAGATTATAAAAAAATAAATGCCAAGATTTTTGATAATATATTATCATGTTTTTTAAGTTTTAAATTGATATTCACTAAATGTAAGAGCACCCAATACCCATAAATTAAAGAAAATACAGGATGTTGGTGATGTGTGTATAAGAACTTCTGCTACGGTGTGTGTGTGTGTTTTCACTTTATAATTACAGAATCTATAATTAGTATCTAGTCTAGTCGTGAGACCGTCCTAGTTGTAGAGTGCACCCGGAGCAGCTGAGTTTATCAAACTGAACCCGAACCGTACCACCAGAGACTCGTATACAGTCAACACCCGGCAGAGAGAGAGAGAAAGGAGAGGAGGAGGAGTATGAAGCATCCCCCTCCCTCCCCCAACTTCCCCCCCCTTTCCCCTACTCCCTCGCCCCATTTTTCCTCCCAACCCATCCTACATATCCGCCCCCTTTCTGTCCTAACATATGCTCTCATAGGTTCAATGCTGAGCTAAACCCATTTCTGAGAAAATATATTGTTCGGAAAATAATTAGTAAAAAGGGAACTGCATCTAATTGATGTGTGACGTAACATCTTCATGTTTTGCAACGGAATACAGGATTACAGGGTGTTGGGTGATGTACTGCAAGGGAATACAGGAGTACAGGGTGATGTACTGCAAGGGAAAACAGGAGTACAGGGTGATGTACTGCAAGGGAATACAGGAGTATAGGGTGATGTACTGCAAGGGAATACAGGAGTATAGGGTGATGTACTGCAAGGGAATACAGGAGTACAGGGTGTTGTACTGCAAGGGAATACAGGAGTACAGGGTGATGTACTGCAAGGGAATACAGGAGTACAGGGTGATGTACTGCAAGAGAATACAGGAGTACAGGGTGATGTACTGCAAGGGAATTCATGGAGTAAAGGGTGATGTACTGCAACAGAATACAAAATTTACTCTTTCTGTACTGCAAAGGAATACAAATGTTCATCTTTCTGTACTGCAAAGAAATACAAATGTTCATCTTTCTGTACTGCAAAGGAATACAAATATTCATCTTCCTGTACTGAAAAGGAATACAAATGTTCATTTTTATGTACTGCAAAGGAATACAAATGTTCATCTTTATGTACTGCAAAGGAATACAAATGTTCATCTATATGTACTGCAAAGTAATACAGGATTTTAACTTAAGGCAACAAACCCGGAAGTTTTGAAGATATCATCTTTAATGAATTAGTTTTTATCAAGAAATAATCTTGTTTTTTTTACTTTTAGATTGCTCTTATCATTTTATGTTTCGATTAAAAAACTTTAAATAAATGCATAAAGGAAAAATGGAACTAAATTGTCCTATCAGAGAGCTTCATTTACCAATACTTTTAAGTTAGCTGAAATTGTTCTGTAATAATGTTTTAAGTTAAAAAAAACATTCTTTTTGTAAATGGACTGAATAGTTTAAAAAGTTCAAAGTTAAAATTTTAATTGCTTTCTCAAATATTTGTTTGAAGGTCTACAGAGTGCAGTTTAGTTTTCAATTAATAATTTAAAACTTGATATTTGACAAAGTATATTGTTACTTGTTAGCCAATATTTATAAATTATACATGCGCACACAGAATGAGACTTCAGAGACGACTGTTCGGAATTTACACTGTTTGGTTTCTTATATTTAGGATTCCTTGCAACTGTAAACTTCTTTCTAAGCGGACAGACAGAATGATAGAAGACTTAATTTAACCGTGGGATCATCATATTTTAAGAGCTTGAGGTCGTCTTTACAGTCTCATCTTTCGTGGGCAACGTGTTATGATCATTTCTATGGAGACATTTTTATATCATCTAATTGGCTTAGAAATAAGTTTTAACAGAAAGAAACTAATTTTAAAAATTCACTTTTTTTCAATTTTATTAAAACAGTGAGAAAAAATCTGTGGAACAGGAAGACGACATCAAAATAATAATTGATGTTTTTTATGTTGTTAGAAAGCAACTTTAAATTCACCTATTAAGTCAAACGGGACTGTTTACACTGCTCAATTGCTGTGTCTTATATTCATTCGATTATTTGAAATCATAAATAGTGTCTTAAAGTCGTCTTTCTATTCCAGAGTTCTATGGTTCTCAATGTACGTATTTAGATCTTTTTTCAGATGTACAAAACATAATTAAATCTATAGAATGTTTAAAACTAGTTCTTATATCGATTTTCACAAGTGTTTTAGGTTAGCACATAACACCACAACACCACTTGTTAGTTCTAAAAGCAAAATATTGGATTCTCTTAAAATATCAAAGAGTGAAATTGTTTAATCTTATTGTTACATATTTTGATAGTTCAGGAATGAGAAATCATAGTCAAATGTGTACCCAAACCCTACTACCCCTACCTTTAGTAAACATATCTTAACTTTACTATTGTGAATCTTTTGTAAAAGCCTTCAAAAAAGCAATAAGTCGCAAACCTTTCAAAAAATATTCGAAAATGTACGTTCGAAAATGAGTAATAAAATTCATTCTGAACAATAGTTAATTGAAGTGTATTTTTTTCAGGAAGGTGCAAGCAGTGTTATATGTGGGGGGGGGGGACGGAAGAGGTGGTCAAGGTGGTCCCCTGTCTGCAAAATTGAGGTGATGTCCTCCATAAAAAAAGGAAAAAAGAGCAGCTTCTGACTGGGTGTACGACGGGTGTAAGTTAAATGTCCCCTCATATTATTCTGCCAAGAAACAAAACAATGAAATTAATATCTTCAAGCAATAAGTCTGGATAAATAATTGATCTTAAAATCATTTTTATGGAGAAACATAGTTATTAAAGTGTCTTGTTACACATTTACATCACACTGTCGTACAGGGTGTTCCTGAATAATGGCAGCTATTTCAGCTTCCAGCACATAGTACAGGGTGTTTCTGAATAATGGAAGCTATTTCAGCTTACAGCACATAGTACAGGGTGTTCCTGAATAAAGAGAGCTATTTCAGATTACAGCACACAGTACAGGGTGTTCCTGAATAATAAGCTATTTCAGCTTACAGCACATAGTACAGGGTGATCCTGAATAAAGAGAGCTATTTAAGATTACAGCACACAGTACAGGGTGTTCCTGAATAATGGAAGCTATTTCAGCTTACAGCACACAGTACAGGGTGTTCCTGAATAAAGAGAGCTATTTCAGCTTACAGCACATAGTACAGGGTGTTCCTGAATAAAGAGAGCTATTTCAGCTTACAACACATAGTACAGGGTGTTCCTGAATAAAGAGAGCTATTTCAGATTACAGCACACAGTACAGGGTGTTCCTGAATAATGGAAGCTATTTCAGCTTCTAGCACATAGTACAGGGTGTTCCTGAATAATAGGAGCTATTTCAGCTTACAGCACATAGTATAGGGTGTTCCTGAATAATGGAAGCTATTTCAGCTTACAGCACATAGTACAGGGTGTTCCTGAATAATGGAAGCTATTTCAGCTTACAGCACATAGTATAGGGTGTTCCTGAATAATGGAAGCTATTTCAGCTTACAGCACATAGTACAGGGTGTTCCTGAATAAAGAGAGCTATTTCAGCTTCTAGCACACAGTACAGGGTGTTTCTGAATAATGGGAGCTATTTCAGCTTACAGATTCATTTCTAAAACAAAACAACAATTTCATACTTTGTTCACTTCCCCCCGCACCGTGCAATATGTTATGCTATGTGTTTAAAGATTTATTTCTAAAAAATTTTGTTGAATGATCAAGATTATTTTTCTCTTGTTTCCTTATATTTAGTTCCTTTCTTCTCCTCTTTTCTTCAGACTAGAATATATTTATATTTAACAATGTTTGCAGAGATAGTTTATACTGTGCCAGGAGCAGACTATTTGAATTGCAGAGTTAAATAAACAGAATGAAGCTATAAGGACGACCTTAAACTCTTAAATTGATCTGAAGTTCGTTTTCTCTAACGAAAAGAAAGTCTTAAAATAACTTTTTAGTTAATTTTTTTTGGTAGTTGGAATAGCAATATAAATGGGTGGGGGATAGAAGTGAAAGGGGGGGGGGAAAGAAGGTTTAAAGAGTTATATTTCAAAATATATACATATAAATACATAATCAATTTATTATTCAATCAAAAAACAGAATTACATCCGCATTATATATTTATATACATATATATTATGATAACTCATCAAGTTTTAATTTTCTTTGTTTATCATACTCTATTCGATGCTTTTCTTTATTTTAGGTTTTATTCAAAGTCTTTTACAATTGTTTGCACAAATTTTGCACTACATGACCTTGTGCATCGAAAACTTTTTCATTTTGCAATTTCCCACTGGTTCTCCGAAGATTTAGGCTTCAATAGATTGCCTCGGATTTTGTTTATATTTAATCTTAAAACTACAAAAGCTTGTAAATTGGAATTAGAATTTACTTCTTACATCACTTCCTTTAGAGGTACGAACATTAGTGGAAATATATATTGCACATGCATTGCACATTGTACAATTGCACAAAATCAGGAATGAAAAAGACACAGAATAAAATCTGAAAAGTCGTCTTCCAGATTTCTTTTATTTTCGAGAAACACTGTATGTTAAATGTCCATTGTCCAACAGCCTGTCATTGCTTAATTTAAAGCATGCAATGTACTCAAAAATCAAAATACATGATAGTACATTGTAACATATTTTTGCTTTTCATGATAAACACAATGGAAAATCTGTGTCGTACACTGTTAAAAACGCAATACACTCAGTATGACAAATTGTATTTTTACACGAGGCACAGCAGATAATTAAATCATTAGAATAGATAATTTGGCTTAATACATAAATTGATGAACACGAAGATGAAATTTAAGCACTATTATATGCATTTCATGTTGCTTAATAGAGACTGTAAGCGCAATTTCAAGTGACCCCATTATATAATCTTTAATGTGAAAGATATTGTCGTTTTTCTATAATTTAAAGTGTTTATTTTTGATAATATCTGTATGATTATCTGCAATAGAAATGCGCAATTCACATTTGTTGAGAACCCACAATTTAAAATGATCAGTTTTCTAAATTATAGAAATTGATATTGTATTCATACTTGATCAGACAAATCGTTTAGTAAGGGTACCGTTGTGAATCAGGCATTGCTATCTTTGCATTGAAAATCACCTGAAAAGTCCCTTAAAGCAAATAGTGTAGCTTGAAAATCAAACTTTTCGTAAAAAGCATGGGTCTGAAAAAAAAACTGCACAATTGCTGTTCATTGGACTATTTCAATTTGAGTCTAGCAGTCGTTGTGTCCTAATCCATATGGGTCCCATCGTGTCGTCCTTATCCACAGTTATGTGGGTCTCAGTGTCGTTTTTTCTATATTTAGTGTCAAATATTTGTTTTTGAAACCATGCCACATCGTATTAGATATATGTTTTCTAACAGTGCTACTCCTGGTCATAAAGTCATGATTTAATGCACTTTTGTTAGTTGCATGAATCCCTTTAGGCCATGTAGTGCCATGTCCCCAGGCAGGTTCATTCAACTATATATATACATATATAATATACCCGGACACAAGGGACGGACAAGAGAGGGGGGGGGGTTGTAGTTCTTCCACCCCCCTTCTCCTACATTCTTGCCTCAACGATAAAAATACTAGTTTTTTCATTAAATTCATGATAACCCCCCAAATCTGTATACCTGCGATCCAAAAGTCTGAAACAGTAAGAGAAATGACAGTTTTTGGGAGGAATCCGGGTAAAAGTATAAATGATAAAAATTAAAACTTGAATACCGTTCACTGTTCACTGCAGATTATGATATGTGGCACGAATAGCTCAGAGTTCAAACTACAGTTAAACCCTAAATAAGGCAAACATCAAAATAATCCATCAAATGTCGTATTCTTCACTTTCTGATAATGGAATGTTTCAGATATTTAGTTTTTAATTAAATGATTATATGGACTATGGAGCTCTAAATTGTTCCTGCATATTCATGGCTATTTATTTTTTTCGCAAATACTGAGATTTACGTAAAAGAGTATAAAACCTTTCTCCCTATAAAACCCATTGAAAATTGTCAAGACGACATTTGATAAATTCTTTCGATGTACGGCTCATTTAGGGTTTAACTTATTAAATAATTTCTCAAATGAACTTCGTTTTCTTCCTTCAAAATCAATTATTCGCAATGTCAAGTAAATGAAGTTGTGGTATCATTTATACAGTGTTAACCAGAAAACTGTAGTATAGAAAGACGACTTTGATGTAAATGAAGTTAGGCTACATTTATTTGATCTCGACCGTTCACGAGAGAAAAAAAAAGAATTTTATACAGATACTCATTAATCCCATGCATATCTTTGTCTTTAAAACGCTATGAAAGGTTTTATACAGAAAATGTCCTGAATATAAAATGTCCTGTTTAGGAAATGGATCCTGTCTGTTATAAAATGTCCTTAATAACGAATACATCTAAAGAATTCATCAAATGTCGTATTCTTCACTTTCTGATGGTGGAATGTTGCAGATATTTAGTTTTTTAATTAAATGATTATATGGAACTCTTTAAAACTATTCCCGCATATTCATGGCTATTCATTTATTTTCGCAAATACAGAAATTTACGTAATATAGTATAAAACTCATTGAAAAATTGTCAAGACGAAATTTGATAAATTCTTCCGATGTATTCGTTATTAAGGGTTTCACTATAGGAAATTGTTCATTAATGATATCACAGTTATCCAAAAATCGATAAGAATTAAGAATTTTGCTAATTCACTTTTAACTAAAGCTTTATATCTAAAACATAGTTTTTAAATTGTAATTAGTCAAAACAGGATATGTGAGTTATTGAGGTAGAAATTATTGATTGAGAGAAACGACCTACAGGTCATGAGTACTCTCGAATAAATGCACACTTTTTGCTGGAAAATTGTCAAAGTTTGAAGTATGCAACAAATTATTCAAGGAACACCCTCTTTCTTCCAGGAAACCCTTATTTTAGGACAAAAACTGTACTTGGAGACCCTAATGGGACCCATATCTAATTGTTGTCCCGATTAATAGAGAGAAAGCTAAGTAGTTCAAGGGTTTATGATATATGTATTTGCCGAGAAATAAATAATTTATGAATGTACTATTCAAGAATTTTTACTTAATTTACTATTAAACAGTAATTTTCTATCAAAAATACAATTCTTAATTGTTTTGTTCCGCACTTAATATTAAAAATGATATTTAGGAATTTCTAGAAATAGAATGGAAAGCACTTTTCTATAGGTCTTGATACATTATTAATAATAATAAAGATATTTGGTTAAGGTGGGACTAAATTATTTATTAATATATATCTGCACCGTGTACACTAAGCACTATACAATACCCTTCAACTATTGATTAGGCTAAAAATAGAACTTTTCAATGTTTAGAATTGTCTGGTCTGCATTTTGTATGTTTGCGGCTCAAAAACGCCAAAACGGTAAAATCACATAGCACCATCTCAATAAAAAAGTTTGAAATATCTTCAAAATATTTTTGTTGAGTTTAATTTTAGACTCTTGGGCATTAGTCTTTAAATCTTTAACTTGTGGTCTTTTGTTAATGATTAATTGATTATAAATCTACATTCGTAGTCAGCCCTAGAATCAAAATTCATCATCGGCTTGTAGACGGGTTAATACTATACATATACATCCTAGCTCTAATTTGAATTAAGAAACTAGTAAGTTTAGGATCAAAAGACTCAGGCAGAGAAACTTTAGGAAAGTCACTAACACTCTCTTTCAGAAGTACCTAAAATGATCATCCTAGGTTGATGCAGTATTAGTAAGGGAATAGGATTATTTAATGTTTAAAACACTACTGACAATATGGACATAAAAATAAATTGAAAACTAAATTATAAAAATTATAAAAATTATAGAACCAAAAAAATCCAAATGAGCTTATAAATGAATCATGGAAGATAGTAGCAGCATATTTCTCCGGAACCGGGCCACCGGAGGAGACATATAATTACCGGAGTTACAAATTGTCACGCAACCTCCCAGCGGAGAAGGAAAAGATAAATAAACCACGAAACCTACCCTTTATTCTGATAATTTTAACCGTTACACTGTTTGATT
>NW_019397017.1:80912-115925 GCF_000591075.1 Eurytemora carolleeae | reverse complement strand
TGTTGAAGAAATATGATACATAATAAAACTGAAGAGAGTCTTGAACAGGATCATAATGCAGACCTCTATCAGACTTGGGGGGAAACAGCAGAAACTGGGGTTGGGACATAACACATGTTGAAGAAATATGATACATAATAAAACTGAAGAGAGTCTTGAACAGGATCATAATGCAGACCTCTATCAGACTTTGGGGGAAACAGCAGAAACTGGGGTTGGGACATATCACACATGTTGAAGAAATATGATATTCTACTTAAACTGAACAGGGTCTTGTATTTAAGACCTCTCCTGATGATGGAGGGGTGCTTGAAGAAAGGGATTGGGAGAGGAATGCTCAAATATTTTAATGGTTTTTTCTCATATTACATATATTTGGTGAAATTTGATATTTTTTTCCAAAAACAGAGGGTCTGAGGAGGTCCGCCCGGCGTCTAAGACTAGGTTTCAGACTCTTAGATTCTACCCGGGTGGTTTTTGGCATTTGAAATATTTTTACCAAAGCCTTTCTAAAATTTAAACTTAAAGTGATAACCAGAAAACTCTGGAATAAAGCCAACTTTTAGACTCAAGTTATGACATTAGATGAACAATGAGTCACCGCAATTGTACAGTGTACACCTTAGGAGTAGTTACTTAAGTAAATTAATTCATTTAGTCGTTGCAGCTAATTTACAGATGGATCTCTAAATGGATTATAAGATTTGAATAGACAGATAAATAGATAGTTTTTGCCGCCTAACCAAATCTATTGGTCCTGCCTAAGTGCTCACCAAGCACGTGAGTGAACCCTGATTGGTTTAGACGCTAATGGACGTATGAAACTAAACATGTAAACAGACCCATTTCACTTAACAAGTGAGTTAATAGCTTACCAGTTCTGGTTATAACTGTATGTATGGAATTTAAGAAATTCCAGTGGAGAAGTAAGTAATCTTAATCACTATACTTAGAGTAGAAGTAAATATTTCCATTTACTGATAGCGCCGATATAAGGATTTAACTCTGATTGGATATTGAGCTAGATAGAAAGATAGATGTTACCGCCATGCAATTTCTATTGGTTCAGAATAAACATCAAACACATGGCTGAACTCTGCTTGGATCAGGTGCTAATGAACTCGGCATACAGGAGTGAAATGCCGTCTTATTTCTGTTATAATATCCAAAATGAAGTCTGCTTTTTAAAATTTTGTGTACAATTGACAAATTGACAATCGACACCTTGGGGAAAGATTGAAAGTTGTCTTTCAAATATCAAGTCAGATGGCACACACTTATCTACGACATATATATATAAATATTTCAAGAGATATTATAAAGGGGTATCTTATATATGTTTAAACAAATAATAGAAGATAATTCACAATGGATTTATCATATTTACAATTTATGAAATTGTAAATACATGTCGATCAAATTCTTAGATTAAATACGTATGCGAGCGATAAACAAATAAAAAGATATTATTAAAGCAGAAACATATACAAGATAAACACAAGAACAAAAGTTCACACGTGAACTCAAAATAACAATTAATTTCTTTCCGTAGATTTTTTATATTAACTTTATGGTAATAACTAAATGTAAATATATTTAAATAAACTAAAAGCGTCGTATTTACAAGTAACCCTCCATATGCAAAGATGGTAATGTCCGATTTACAACAATACCCTAGCTTTATACTGAGATGGAATTTAAAGAATTTGAGCCGCGGTTTAAATCCGCCAAAATCCGCCAAAACCCGGTTTAAATTTAGCGCCGGCTAAAATCTTGAAACATTTGATACAATTTTAAGTGGAACCAACCATATTTAAGCCGCGGCTTAAATTTAAACCGCCGCTCAAATTCATTAAATTCGGCCACTGATCAAATGATGATCCAAAATGCGGATATGGTTGCTTGTCTGACTCAAAACTTGTTTGATTTCGATATTTTATTCACTGTTAGTTTTAAGCAAGACATTCGCAAGTCACTATTATAACAGAGAAACCGCAAATGAGAATAAACTGTTTTAAAAAAACGAAACCATCTAATTTATACTTGATCAGACAAAGTGTTCAAGGGTACCGTTGTAAATCGAACATGGCTTTCTGTGCATTGGGGGTCACTTGAAATTACGCTGACAGTCCCTTTAAACAAAGTTTTATTTTTATTACAGCTTACAGACTCTTTTCAGATGTATAAAAAGATACTTTATTTCGTAATAATTTTTCAAATAGTCATATTTTTTTATAGAAATCTATAATAAAAAATGTAGACCAACTATACACAATTCATTCAGTCCCCCCCCCCCTTACATTCATGGTAAACTTATGGTTCTCCACAGACGTTAATTTATTTTTTCCGTTTCCAAATTTGTTCTCAATCATATAATGTACACATTTTTGAGATTAGGGTTTTTTTAATTGACGTTTGGTCTCACAGGGCGTTTTGTAATTGGGCGTTTTTACCCACTCCCTTTTAAATGCCTCTCATCAATGAACATAATTTTAGACTTTACAATGAGTAAATATTAGCAAATGATGAAACGTTTCTAAATCCATATTTTTCAGTGATTTAAGAAAAATGGATTTCCCAACTTTAAAACTTAAAAACTTAAAAAACGTAAATTTATCCTATCCCCCCTATATATAATACTTTAATCCTATCCCCCCTATACTACTTTAATCAAATAAAGCCTGTGTACCCAATACTCTATACTTTGGATATAATTACTTTTTATCTATAATCAATATGTTGAAGTTATAGTCATTTAATTCTAGCATTTTCCTTACTTCACTTTTCAAAAAGAAAATTATGAATAGCTCATATATAAATAAGATATAATTCTTTTAGGGTTTTCAACCATAACTCCTTTAATTGAAGAGCTATTGAGAATGCTAAACATGTTTCTAACTTCTAATAGGTTAACAAATAAATTTATTTTTCGTTTAAGTACTTTTGCTTAAAAATAAAAGTAGAGGCTCAACGAGGTCCCAAAGTCCTCCCAGTAAAGTTGCATAAATTTGACATTCTCCCTCTGTTTAGTTCACAGTACTTTACATATTTATATTACCTTGAGATTACGGTTGACCTAAAACTCATTAAAAAGCCACAAACTCCAATTTTCTAATCGCTATGCTAACTTGTTGTAAATATGATATATGATATGATATTTCAAACTTAGTGTATTTGATTCATAGTTCATATTCATAGTTTGAAACAACATAGGTCTACGGCATTAGGTTGCAAAGATATAGGGATTAAGGGTTTTGGAAAAAACTCAATTCCTAAAAATTAAATTTTGATATTTTTGATTTATCTCTTTGTAACAAGGATGATTTAAATACTCCTACAAGACCCAGAGGAAGTTAGATAACACTTGAGATTATACGCATTCAGCCAATCTTCAGAATATATGTATATATCTATAATATATAATTTGCTTGTCTGGGTGTCAGTTTGTTTGTAGGCCATTTTCTTTCATTTCTGTCCTTTTATAGAAATCCGTGAGTTATTTTTAGTAAATAACGGGCGCTAGAACAAATCTAAAAAATACTAGACTATACTACTGCCTCATTACTCTGCAAAATACTAGACTATACTGCAGCCTCATTAATCTGCAAAATACTAGACTATACTGCAGCCTCATTAATCTGCAAAATTGATAAAAATAAAAGAATAACTGAAAGCCGTCACTTTTTATCGATCGGGATTAATTTGTCTAAAATAGTCCTAATCCTCTAAGACAAAATAAAACCGAGAATATTTTCAATATTTAAAATTTTTAGTCTTTCCAAGCTACTTGACTATTTTTAATTTTGGTTTGTTTTAATTTTACCTATTTACTCTAACCGGAAAACCATATATGACATTCGTATATATATACGTATTTTTTGATTTGCCTCAAATTTTCAAACTAAAAAAAATACATTTCTTTCAGTAAAGAAAAAAACCCGAAAAAATACGTAAAATAAAAACCAAAACACAATATACGTATTTTTACGTATTTTTAAACTAAAAAATACAAATTTTTTAAGAAAAGAAAAAATAAAAAATACGTAAAAATACGTAAAATAAAGAACTAAAGCTTAGAAAAATTACTTGGTATAAATTTACAAAAATACACGTATTTTTATCAACTTACAAAGTTTTAGGTAAAGAAAAGTCCAAAATATACGTACAAATACGTAAAATAAAAACCTAAAAACTTAAAAAAATACGAAAAAAGGTTTTATAGAATAATTATCCTTTAAAACCTTTTTTCTTATTTTGATTTTGATTCCTGATATTTTTTACACAATAGAATTTTCTGGAAGGTTTACATGGAAGTTTAAATGTTAAATCTTTATTACAAATAACAAAAGGATAAAGAGTCTAGAACAGGCTGAAACACGTGACAGTGATATATATTGCACTTCAGATTAAAATCTTAAATGTTTCAATCATAACTTCTCTTATTGCATAGCTATTGAGAAGAATAAAAACGTTTTGATTTTTTTATATATAATATTTGCTTTTCTATACTTCTGCGCAAAATCAAAACTATAGGAGCTACGAGGTCACAATGTTGCACCAACGAGTAAATTTTACCTTCAGTGTTTACTAATTGTTGTTTGTTTACAACAAAAACAGTTTCTAAGGTGCCCTGACTTCTGATACGTTTCTGTAGATTGAAAACAAACCCTTATTCCCATCTGCTTATAGCCATAGAGTATAGAATATATAGAGAGGAATTAAAAGAATCTCTCGGTATGAATTTTTTCAGTCTCTTTCAGCCTGAAAGGGAGTTCAAAGTGTACAAATCATGTAAATGTTCACAAATTATATGCAGTAGAGTACATTAATACAGTATGTTCCCTAGACTATTCATTTCAATTTCGAAATTTTTAAAGCTGTTACATAAACTTTATAATGAATAAGGTGAATAAAAACATCATTTGATTTATAGTTATAACGGAAAATCATCGTTTGTAAAGTGGAAGGCATAGAGTCTAAGTGAAATGATCATTGGTCAATTATGAAACCATAATTTGGTTTTCTTTTAACAATAATTTTAGTTTTTCTATAAAATGATATTCCAGGGCCCAACAGGTTATATAGCATAAATATGTGAAGTACACCTGCAGTATGGAAACAGTACAACAAATGGCCGTTTTACACTTTTTTCTAGTAAATTCCTCTCTATATATTCTATTCTCTATGCTTATAGCAGGGAGTAAGGGAGATATAACTGACGCGGTTCGCCCTACCATATGATTATACATGCTCTGCAGACGGGTACTCCATTTGTATAAAAAATATTCAAAATAGGTTATTGTATATGCAGTAAATGTACATCAGACAAATATTTCTTATACAAATGGAGTACCCGTCTGCAAAGCATGTATAATCATATGGTAGGGCGAACCGCGTCAGTTATATCTCCCTTCTATTCCTTATTCCCTGGCTTATAGTGAGACCTATAAAACTGTTATAAAGCAAATAGTTTAAAATAAAATTAATTTATTTGTCAAAAATTGAAACGGTGGAACCGATTGGGCCCATTTTTTATGGTAATTGAAGGAGTCAACATTCTAATTTTTAATTGTTTACTTTCTAGTTGGCATCACTTGGGATGACGCTCCAATTCTGCAGTACGCTAAACTCAATCAAAACTACAAAATAAGGTAATAATACGGGATGTCCCACAAAATAAGGTAATAATACAGGATGTCCCACAAAGTAAGGTGATATGATACAGGGTGTCCCACAAAAAATGACAGTAGCAAGGCGAATTGAAGGTTGCTTTTGATCTTTGAAATAAATTGCGACATTTATTTGTAAAGCTATAATTTTAGAAGTAAAATTTTCTTGGTAATAATTACTAAATATCCCTAGTTTCTTAGCATTTCCAAAATGTTTTCTGCCTTTTTTGTGCTTTCCGTAATACCGGAGAAATGAAGAATTTCGTTCAGATTTTGAAAATTTTGGTTTAATTAATATTATTGAATACTGAACGATATTATTAATATCTCCTGTGGTATTGACAGCATTTCTATTGGAAATGCCAGGACTAAGGGAAGTTTGTGGTTATTGTTCAAGAATCGAACAAGTGCAAGTGGGTTGACTACTGATTGTCACAAATAAATTAAAATGTCAAAGACGAATTTCAATTCGTCTTGCTTCTGTCATGTTTGGTGGGACACCCTGTAAATTATCAAGCAATAGGTACAGCAATGTGATTTTGAAGTGACGTCATTGGAGTCAAATGTGACAGATTTCCTACCCGTTTTTTAGTGTAGGACATATAATAATATAATTTATTAAAAGAAGCAACTAGAAAAAATGGCAACATTTTGATTTTTTTGAATTATTATTAAATCTTCCCTTTATCCTAAAAATTCCTGACATTTTTTGCCATATTAAGGGATTTAATCAATGGCAAAATTTAAAAAGAAACTTCAAGTCATCATGATGTTTTACTTTTTTCTTGGAATCTAAAATTCCAGCTAGATATTTACCTTTTCAAGATTCACTCAAATCAGAGAATGGAATTTTTTATTAATTTTTGTTTTTCATCACACACTTCTAAACCTCTAAACCTCACTAAGATTTGAAAGAAATGGAGTTCCTGCCGCAAACTCAAATAGTCTAACCCGACATTTTTGCGACCTGGTTGATTACAAACCTAGAATATTTGAGATAAAAGAATTTATAATAATATCAACAAAATCGGGTTGCAAAAATAAATGGACTAAAAAGTGAAATATATCTAAAAATACAATTTAATTGAAACAAGTCTGATTTTAGCTGAAATGCACTGCGTTTGTTGAATTGTAATATAAATCGGAGACTTTATCGAAAATGGTCACAGGAAATTGCAAAATCTCAGTGAGCATTTTATACATAATTCTAACTTGGGAATAACATGAAAACATATGGGTTTCATTTGAATACAGAGCGTCCCATATCATATTAGATAACCTCCAAGCTTTAACGCCAAAATAAGAACATAATACTTGAAAACCCTAGTGTTTTCTGCATGCAAATCTTGACATTAGCAATATACAAGTTTTAGTTTATTAATCATTCTTTCTTTTTAGATTTTCCGATTAGTCCCGTAAATCGCAATTTAAAGCTATAACACGATCCAAGAAGATGTGGGACACCCTGTATGTCACTTACTAACAGCAACTTCTCATTAGATGTTTAACAATAGAAATGTTTTCCTTCTAAATGTAAGCTGTAAACGTAATTTCAAATGACCCTTAATTTATAAACTGACCTGTCCGATTAACAGCTGTTTCCTTAAAAATCTTGATGAATTTGATTTCCATGTTTTTGCTTTTCAGAACTGATTATTTTCATTTGTGGATTCTCGACAAAAGTGACTGGGTTATTTCTTGCCCTTAGGAATAGTGGAGAAATCATCAGAATTAAACACGTTTCAAGCTAGGAAAATTATTTTTCACAATATTAATCATATAGATGAATGGAAGGTCACTTTAGATTACAAATACAATAACTTAAACTTTAGTTATTTATTATAGGTGTAAAGTGAGAGCTGAACCCCCAGCTAATATTGATTGGTTTAAAGGGTCGTCTGTTATACTTTCAGGTAATTTATTGATTTATTGATTTATTGATTTATTCATTTATTCATTTATTAATGTATTCATTTATTTATTCATTAATTCATTCATTTTTCTTTTCATAGTTTCATCTATACATAAATTTCTCTATTAAACTTTAAATTCAATGTTTATTTGCATTTTATAACTTTTTAAACAATCATTATATATGCAATATATATAAATGAAATTTTACTAGATCAAATACAATCTTTTGATTATCAAATGTAAAGAGTTTTATAAGAATTTAATCTTTTGTGAGGAACCCTGCATTTGCAGTAGTGTGCATACCTTTTGTTCTTTCTGCCAATATTCTCTTTGGAAATCGGGTTAGAAAGAATGAAAAACTTTAAATCATAATTCGATTTCTTCATCGTCAGTCTTCAAAATTTCTTTTTAAATTCGTACTTTTCATTATAAAATTTCTTCTCTTTTTCCTTAATTCTTTTCTATCTTGGTTTGCTTTGCATTTTAAATCCTGTATGCGGAGTCCATTAGCGCCTGATCCAAACAGGGATCAGTCATGTGTCTGTTGTCTATTCTGAACCAATAGAAATAGTTTGGCGGTAACATCTATCTTTCTATCTATCTCATTATCCAATCAGAGTTATGAATCCTTCAATCGGCGCTATCAGTAAATGGAAATATTTACTTCTACTAAAACCATAGTGTGAAAATCTTAATTAATAATCAAATTGAACATAATAAGATTTAACGATTTTTACTCAGTCAATGTTTAAATACTTACACGTGCCACTCTATACACGGATAAGTCACTCTCTATAGATTCTGCCTGCTTTTATACAGTCTCATCAATTTTTAAGACAGGGTCGACTTTAAAGTGTCGCAACGCCTTGTGTTTAGATTTTACAGCTCTAACTCACTTGTACTTTTCTGTATTCCTTTACATGTAACTATAGCACTATATAGACCACTTGTTGTAAGCTTTGGTTTCTAAGAAGTAATTGGCAAAATTATCATCGATTTTAGCTTGAGAGCGTGGGACCTTTTAATCACAGTGCTACGGTGGTAGGCGATTATATTAATACATTGAAGACGACTTTCCATTTCAATTTAGATTTATATCAAGCTGTTAAAGAGCATGGATATACATAAACAAATAATTTAAGAGAAGCTGTCAATTAAAAAAGCTTCTCTTTGATTACCTGTAAACTTGTAATCCGAAAAAAGCTTATTAACAATCAAAACTTAAAGAAAAAGTCGTCGTCATTGTATTGATACTATCGCCTACCACTGTATATGTACAGTTCCTGTATAAATGACAAAAATTCCTCCTATTGATAATTCCTTGATCAGTATCAAAATATCTGAAAATTCTATTTAATTCTTTTTCACTACTTTTTACTTTGAATCAGTATCCTTCCTCTCTTGGTCTAAAAGTAAAAAATACAAGGTTTCCTAGAAAATTAATTTGTCTAATCTTTATTTTCTAGTGCTTAGCAAATATAGCATGTTTTCTTAAAGAATTTAAAACTGTTTTGTTTAAGAAAATAAAATGTTTAATATGTTCAGTAGTTTTATGAATTTTATTAAAAGTTTAAACCCAGCTTTGCATACATATATTTTTAATCTCGAGAATTTAACTTGTACCAGGGGGTTTTACCTCAGAAATTAACTCCTTTAATAGCTATCTATCTATCTATCTTTCTATCTATCTATCTATGCATCTATATGTACAGGGTGTCCCATATCATATTAGATCGTCAATCGGTCTAAATTACGATTTTCGGGACAAATCAGAAAATTTAAGAAGAATGAATCATTTTGAAAATTTAAATAAGGCTAATATAAGAATTTTATTGTGGAAAATGCGAGGTTTTTCTAGCATTATGGGTTTATTTTGGCGTTGAAACTTGAAGATAATCTAATATGATATGGGACGCTCTGTATATTCGATCTATCTATCTATCTATCTATCTATCTATCTATCTATCTATCTATCTATCTATCTATCTATCTATCTATCTATCTTTTTTTTTTAAAGAACCGGATCCAACTTGTTGACGTGATTAAAAGATGAATTTAGACTACATACAGCTGCAGTTTCTTTCTACAAAATTTCTGGATGTACACTACAAATCCATTTATGAATGCACATTACAAATATCTTCAATTTCTTTCTACAAAATTTACTAAAGTAGGCAACATATGCAGTTCCTTTCTAATATTTAGATTTGATTTAGAAGTCAAAAAGTCAAAAAAACTAAGTTTTAAGAAGTTGCAACAATTATTTTTATGCTTTATTCCTAACTCAATAAATTTGATAACAAATACTGTTTGATAAACGAAACGAACGAACATGGAACGAACGAACGAAACGAACGAAACGAACAAACATGGAATAGGAAGACGATATTAAACCAATATTTGAACGCAATTGATATTGTTACAACACAAAAAGTTTTACTATAGTAGCTTAAAGGGAGTGTTCGCGAAAAATGAAAGGGGGTGTATGGCTTTATGCAATAAAAAAAGCACTTTTGATCGCTACTAATCTTACTTCTAGCTGTTGCGTCTATAAGGAGAAAATTGTTAAAAACGACTAATACCGAAGAACGTATATATGTCCATACAAATTCAGAAAGATGCAACATACGACTTAGATCGTAAAAAAATCTATTTGATTTCAAACAAATCATTCAGATATTACAACCTATAGTCATCGATTATCTTTCGCCACATTTGTATATAGTTGATTTTTCATAATATGTTTTGATTTTATTTTTTAAAATAATATTTAGCTTACAACTTGTTTTCGAACATTCCTGGAAAATATTAAAATGTCGTCTTCATTACCAAAAATCCTCGAAACAGGAATAAATGTTTTTATAAGTAACTCTCAGATCATAACAATTAAAACATATTATGAAAAATCAACTATATACAAATGTGGCGAAAGATAATTGATGACTGTAGGTTGTAATATCTGAATGATTTGTTTGAAATTAAATAGATTTTTTACGGTCTAAGTCGTATGTTGCATCTTTCTGAATCTGTATGGACGTTCTTCGGTATTTGTCGTTTTTAACAATTTTCTCCTTATAGACGCAACAGCTAGAAGTAAGATTAGTAGCGATCAAAAGCGCTTTTTTATCGCATTAAGCCTATACCCCCTTTCATTTTTCGCGAACACTCCCTTTAAAAGCAATATTGCTGTGTCTCAATGAACATTGGACAATTTAAAATTATAACTTGAGCCTGAAAGTCGTCTTCCTATTCCGTTTTCTGGTTCTCACTGTCAGAAACGAAACCAATTGTATAGTTTCACTGTAAATTCTGTTTTTGGTATTATACAACTTATCTTATCAACTTTCTTCCTAAATTCAGGTTGAAAAAAATCGAAGGAAAATATTTCTCCAGAAATTATAATCCAGGTTTGATAAAACATTCCTTCAAAAACATCTCTTAAACCAACAATGCACTTGAAGATTTCTTGATTATAAAATCCAAATTTTCCAGCAAATATATCTGGAGTCGACATGTCTCCAATTTCTGCAGTTTTCTTAGATATTCTTTAGGAAAATATTCAGCTTACCCAGTCTTTACTTCATTGATTTAATCATAGAAATTAAAGAGACTGTTGAAGATAATTCATATGACCCTCCATTTAAAGAGGGTCCAGTCCAGATTGAAACCGGTTCATTTCGTAAAATAGAAACAACGACCAACAATTTCTCCGGTTTTTCTCTCCTGAATAGTATTAAATTCTTACAACCTCCTTCATTGTCTTTGCTGCAAAATTTCGCAAATCACTACCCTCACAAATCTCAATTTTTCAGCTAAATACATAGATATTTCATAAGTCATTCATCAGGAAAATGCAAAGATTCTTAAAACACATTTGTAAACTGACTGAAACTTTGTTCTCGGTTTTTGACAGAAAGAAAGAGTGGAATGAAATCCCCAAGAAATGTTTCATTTTTCTTTCCTTACTCTGTATCGGTGTGACACTAATACATGATTTAATAATACAAGATACAAGAGGTTTAATGTTTAGTATTGACACTAGAGTTGGAGGGATGAAAGAAGGATCATGACCAGGGTCCTATTCAGGATTTTTTCAGGGGGGGTGGGAAGGCTCCACAGCCCCCTGAAAACGCCTCTGGTCATGACTCCTGGGTTTCTTAAAAGACTAATCATATTGTATCTAGGTTCTAGATTTGTGATAGAAAGTGACGGTTTGGTGGTCCAAGGGGTGAGGAAAGATGACGGAGGGGTTTACACCTGTAGAGCCAGGGTACCAGAAACGGGGGAGCTAGAAGAACGAGATATTCAACTTGAGGTAAAACTAGATAAATATCAATTAAAGCCCTTTTCTTGTCCAAACACTCCCACTCCCCTTGGAAAAGGAAGATTTTGAATGATAAAGAAGTTGAGTCTTTGCCACAAACAAAAATTTTCTAATTCCTATATATTTGCCACTTGATGGTGTAAACCTTGTATATTTAAAGCTTAGATTATTTGATCTAACATATCTAACGTTTGAAATATCTACGACATTGGGTTGCTCAAGGTATAGGGATTAGAACAGAGCTTGTGGCAAAGACTCAATTGCTTTGGCAATTCCCCCCCCCCCCCCCCCCCCCCCAGCTTTTCATAAAAATGGCCAAATTCACAGATAAGAAATTCTAGGGGGGGGGAATAAATAATTCATAATACTGGAAAATATCCGCCCCTTTGTGAGTTTTGTCCACATAAGGGTTTTGTGCCTTGGATGACAATTGTTTGGCATTACAAGGTCAAAGAGAGATAAGATCAAATCTATTCCATTCAAAATGCATTTCTATTTACATTTTGTGTATGTTTATATTGAAATCCATATTTCAGATCTATTCAAAAGTATATTTTTAACGTACTTTAACTTCTATACTCTTAAAGTGTTGTTATGTAAAGACATCAGTATCTTTTAAAGTTTTACTCGTCAAAAGTGAAAAGGGTTATAGGTTATGATCATGTTTTGTAAAGAGTGGAATTTTCGATTCACAACGGTACCCTTATACCTTGGTCTAATCATAAATGAAGGAGATATCCAATTTTTTCAATTAATTATTTAAATTTGTGATTTCTCTGTAAAAGTTGTTTGCAGATTTGGCAACTTGAGCTTAGCCAAACTTAACTGGGCCAACATAGGATAAAGGGGCGTTTGTCAGGTCTGTAAAAGCTGGGTCAGTACACTCTGCCATTTGGCAGGCCAGTACAAGGTGGTTCAGTACACGATGCCATCTGACAGGCAGGTACAAGCTGGGTCAGTACACGCTGCCATCTACCAGGCCGGTACAAGCTGGGTCAGTACATGCTGCCATCTAGCAGGCCGGTACAAGCTGGGTCAGTACATGCTGCCATCTAGCAGGCCGGTACAAGCTGGGTCAGTACATGCTGCCATCTAGCAAGCCGGTACAAGCTGGGTCAGTACATGCTGCCATCTAGCAGGCCAGTACAAGCTGGGCCAGTACATGCTGCCATCTGGAGGGACTGATAATGTGAATTGGTTATGTCATTTTTTAAATAGACGCTGAATTGAAGTTTTTGCTTAGGTTCTTTAAGGGGACCGTTCATTTATTTGGTCAATTTGAGGGTAAACGAAATAGCCTATTAGCTATTCATTAGTCTTACTTTTCAAAGACAAATGTGGCATGAGAAAATGTCGATTTATCCTTCAGAATTCCGGTGCAAAGATATGATACAACTTTGCATTTACACTATTTGATGTTTTTTGTCATAGTCATGTTTTTTATTTTATTTTCAAATATTAAATCAAATTGTAATGTAGTATCTAATAGTTAATTGTAGATATCTTTAAATTCTTTCAAAATAATTTAAAATTGTCTTTTTTTCAAAATTTAACTTATTTCAAACATTTGACAGTTTAATACGTTTCCCCTACTTTCCAAGGAATCCCCATGATTTAGTGAACGGTCCCTTAAATATTTTCGGCATCCTTTATTTACAAAGAAACGAAACACCCAAACATCTTTAATTGTCTTTTTTCATTTCCTATAGCCCCTTCCTCTCCCTGCTGCACCCTAATCATTATCCTTGTTCAAATAACCACTCCTCCCACGATTAAGTACCCCCCCCCCCCCTTTGGGACAATTAAGTAAATGCACACATATTAATTTTGGCAAAAAGAATTGTACCAAACATTATGTTAAATAAGATAATACTAATGTAGCTGTGCAAACATCTCATTTCCTTTACTTTATATTTATAATTTCCTTCAACGCACTGTGTATCATGTTTATGATATCTCTAAACGCATTAGGTTTCAGAAAACATAAATCTTTTTATTCTAGAATTTTCGTTTTTTTAAACACTAAATTTTATAAAGGGTTTTTCCTTTTCTTGAAATACATAGATGATGATAGAAATATGTCTATATACATACAGCCATCTACGACATACTCTTTTAATTATATAAATACTAAACATTGTTTTTAATTTAACTCAATAAAGATTCCTAAGAAACTATAGGGTGTACGTACGTAGAAGTAGTTTCAATTGAAAAAATGAAAAAATGTATGCACAGAACAGACATTAGAATAGAAGAGAAGTAAGGTTATCCCTCGGTATGAATTTGTTCAGTCCCTTTGAGCCTGAAAAGGAGTTCAAAGTAAACAATTCATGTAAATATTCACAAAGTATACGCAGTACATCCCACTAATACTGTATGATTTCGACTTAATTTCACTCTATTCTCTTTGCCTGTATGTATGCCAATTGCCAAGTATAATATAAAAATACTCTGTAGCCCTCTACTCAACAATAAATATTGATAAATTACTCTACCCTTCAGATCAAATATATAATATTTTTTCTAATCATTCTTTCATTCACAATATGCCTGATGCATATATGATACCTACTGTAAACCTTATTCTTTTTTCTCAACCATCTTTATACAGAATCTTATTTTCTAATCCGTATGTCTTTGAACAATGACACTTAAATATTTTTAACTATTTGATTTCACATCTTTTATAGTTTGAAAAGGTCTAAAAAGTAAAATATCAGGTTGAAAATAGCAATTTTGGCAAAAATCAGTTTTTTTATTATGTCTAAGAGATATTTAAAAAGTTGTATTAAGTCAAATCTACATTTTACATATATTTGTGAAGTACAACTTTTAATATCTGATAAATGCCTTTATTAGATTTATAAAACTCCTTTTTTACTCCCCCAAATTGAAAATGCAGTTTTGTTTGGTCATTATGAATATTATCATTGATAAATATATTAATGATAATATTAATATGTAAAATAGTTGTGTAAAGAAAGGGGTAACAGTATTAATATTAATATTAATATCTATATTGTTTAAAGAAAGGAGTAACAGTATTAAAAGTAATATTTATATCTAAAATAATTTATCAAAGAAAGGAGTGATTTATCCGATGATCTAAGTTAAATTACAATTTTAGAATTGAACCGACCGAGCCCGGCATTAACAGATTAAAAAAACACAACTTTTGATCCTCTAGGTTGAGGAACCCCCTGTTTGGGTAGTAGAGCCTGGAGATCAGGTTGGGATAGAACAAGATAAAGCTGTTTTCCAATGTCGAGCAGTTGGATCTCCTCCTCCTAGATACTCATGGGTTGGACCTAATGGAGAAGATGTTACATCCAAGGATGGTAAGTAAAGACGACTTTCGAAAAATCCCCCTTTTTCCACAAAAAATAAATGCACCTCAATACTCATGGGTTGGGCCTATTGGAGAAGATTCTACTGCAAACGATGATCAGTTGAGGTCGCTTTCACAAAAATTTCCCCCGCCCCCTTTCCACAAAAGTAATCTTCCCATTACAGCAAACTTTTCTCAACAAAATTGTTCCGTACTGTGCAGTTGAAACAAGGATTAGACACTACCTGACAGTTTAAACAAGAATTAGAGGTTACCTGACAGTTGAAACAAGGATTAAACACTGCCTGACAGTTGAAACAAGGATTAGACTCTACTGGATAGTTGAAACAATGATTAGAGGCTACCTGACAGTTGAAACAAGGATTAGACGCTAACAGACAGTTGAAACAAGAATTAGAGACTACCTGACAGTTGAAAAAAGTATTCGAGGCTACCTGACAGTTGAAAAAAGGATTAGACGCTAACAGACAGTTGAAACAAGAATTAGAGACTACCTGACAGTTGAAACATAGGATTAGACGCTACAGGACAGTTTAAACAAGGATGAAATGCTACTTGACAGTGGAAACAAGGATTATATGGTACCGTGCAGTAGAAACAAGGACCCGACAGTTTAAAAAAGGATTAGACGCTAACGGACAGTTGAAACAAGAATTAGAGGCTACCTGACAGTTTAAACAAGGATCAAATGCTAATTGACAGTGGAAACAGGGATTATACGCTACAGGACAGTTGAGACAAGAGTTAGACAATACCGGACAATTGAAACAAGGATTAAATGCTACCGGACAGTTGAAACAAGGATTTTATGCTATCGGCCAGTTGAAACAAGGATTAGACACTACCAGGCAGTAGAAACAAGGATTAGACGATGCAGGACAATTGAAACAAGGATTAGATGCTACCGGACAGTTGGAACAAGGATTAGACACTAACGGACAGTTGGAACAAGGATTAGACACTAACGGACAGTTGGAACAAGGATTAGACACTGCCGGACAGTTGGAACAAGAATTAAACACTACCGGACTGTTGGAACAAGGATTAGACAGTAACGGACAGTTGGAACAAGGATTAGACACTAACGGACAGTTGGAACAAGGATTAGACACTGCCGGACAGTTGGAACAAGAATTAAACACTACCGGACTGTTGGAACAAGGATTAGACAGTAACGGACAGTTGGAACAAGGATTAGACACTGCCGGACAGTTGGAACAAGGATTAGACGCTACCGGACAGTTGGAACACGGATAAGACACTACCGGACAGTTGGAACAAGGGTGATTAAGTGGACTTTAAAGTCTTATTGTGTTAGTACAAAATTTTTTACACTCTCCACTTTTCGGTTATATTTAACAAGTTGAAATAAAAAACCGACCTAAAAAGTGTACCTTTTTCTAGTTTTCCAACCCTAGCTAACGCTATGTATCCTAGATTTACATAACTGAATACTAGATGAATGTAGGTATTTATATTGACGGGAAATAGATCTCTCTATATATATGAATATATGTAAGGCTGGATAATACAGGGTATCCCACGAAACATGACGGTTGAGAGACCGTTTAAAGATCGTCCTTAAATTTTGAGATAATTTGCGGCATTCATTCGTCAACCTTACTTTAACATTTTTGAACAATGATAATAAAATAAAATAAAAAATAAAATAAAAAGCAATAATACTTAAATATCTAAAATGTGGCCTGCTTATTGAGCTTTTAAAATAACGGGAGAATTTTTTTTAGATTTCATTTCATTAAATAAAACAAAAATTATCTAAATCTGAACGAAATCTTACTTATTTTTCGGTGATTTTGAAAAAGGAAAAAATGTATATTATACTTGTTGGAAAGGGTAGGACTAGGTGTTTTAAAGGGAGTGTTCGCGAAAAATGAAAGGGGGTATAGGCATACGGCGAAAAATAAGCGCTGTTGATCGCTACTTATCTTACATCTATCTGTTGCGTCGATAAGGAAAAAATAGTTAAAACGACTCATGCAATCCACAACTTGGATCATAAAAAAATCAATTTAGTTTCAAACAAATCATTCAGATATTACTACCTGTAGTCTTCGTTTATTTTTCGCCACATTTGTATATAGTTAAATTTTTCTTAATATTTCTTTTACTTATTTATAAACAATGCACTTAAAACAATGATATTTTTCGCTAGGTGTCTCTGCCACGTGGAATCATTTAGAGCATCAAGAGCAAAGACACCTGGCGGACAAACTAATCGGCGTTTTAAGTGCATAAAACAAATACAAAATATTTTGAAATATCAACGATATGCGAATGCGTCAAAAAATAATCGATGACTATAGGTTGTAATATCTGAATGATTTGTTTTATATTAAATTGATTTTTTTACGATCCGAGTCGTGGATTGCAATTTTCTCAATTAGGGCGGTTGCTACGTTATTACGTAAGATTAGTAGCGATCAAAAGTGCTTTTTTCGCCGTATGCCTGTATTCCCTTTCTTTTTTCGCGAACACTCCCTTTAACAATTATTGTATGGTAGGTTAACGACATGAATACCGCAGATTATTTGAGAGATCAAAGATAATCTTTAAGTCGTATTTTAACTTTAATATATTGTAGGACATCATGTACAAACTGCTTTATTTACATATATAATATAAATAATTGATGCAGATGGTATTTTTTTAGTTGTCAATATTTGTCCAGTTATAACCCTTTTTTCAGTTTTTTCATATAAACCTATTTTTCTGTTTCAAGCTTTTTTTTCTTCATTTATCCATTCTGTTTTTGTAGAAGAGGGGAGGGGGGAGATATTACAATTTAGTTTAATTTATTGTTAATGTTTGTCTTATATGATTAATATTTGCTTTTGTATTCCAGTTTAATTTCTCCTTAATATTTTTCTGCGTATAGTTTAGTATAGTTTTAGTTTATATTTATTTCTCTGTGAGGTTTTTGTCATCATAATTTTTGTTTGTAACGAAACAGATTTTTGTTATTTAATTATATTCTGGATCAAATACGACCCTGAAGTCGTCTTTTATCCGTCATGTTTTGTGGGACACCTTGTATTATGATATAACTTTTTATAGAACACAAGTGTAACTTTTGTGAATATTCCTACTCAGAAATTCGAGGATTTTAAGTAACAAAAACGATATCTTTAATTAATGATACGTTTCTATTCTTTTCACTTGAGCGCAACTAATCCAGAATGCCGCGCATTAATTATCTTTCCCAAAAACTTGTCCAACAATAAAAACATGTTTTCAGCGCAAAAATGTAAGGATCAGTCATGATTATCGTTTGGCGTGGTCAGGAATAATGCAATTGAGATTTTGCCACAAACTCAAATTTTCTAATCCCTTGTATATTCAACCTGATGGCGTAAACCTTTGATATTTTAAACGTAGACTATTTGATCTAAGAAAATTAATGAAATATCAAACGACATCGGGTTGCAAAGATATAAGGCATGAAAAATCAGAGTTTGTAGCCAACACTCAGTTTCTTTGAATAGGAATCCGCCTATTACCCCTTTAATTTTTCCCGAACATTCCATTTAATTAATATGAAGTAAAAGTATTCCCCCTTTCCTGCGTAGTATTAGGTACTTTTCCAAATTTATTTTCCCAGGGGCGACTTCCAAAGTGACAATTTCCCCAGTGGTAACTTCCAAAGCGGCAACTTCCCAATTGCTATGTTAGGCGCTCGGCCCCCATTGTAGGCTGCAGCCTACAATGGGGGCCGAGCGCTGCTGCTAGGATGGCGCTTTGGAAATTGCACATTTAGGAAGTTGCCACTTGGGAAAATACCCTTGGGAAATATTCCACTTAAAAAATCCTTTGGGAAAGTACCGTACATAGTTTTAATCCTCTTTCTGAAAATCTCAAAAGAAGAAATTATATTGAATTTATCATGTTGAAAATACTTTTTTTTTTGTTGATTAATGGAAGATATTAAATGCCAAAAATAGAATAATGTAAAAGGTACAAATATAAAGAGACCGTACCCAAGTTATATAATGTTAAAGCTCCGTCCCAGAAAGATTTTTATTTAGGTTGGAAACAAACTGAAAATGAAGGAATTTTAACAGCCTATCAGGTAAACCCCGTGCACCGTAAAACGTGTAATTTTAACAGCCTATCAGGTAAACCCCGTGACCTGTAGAATGTGTAATTTTAACAGCCTATCAGGTAGCCCGTAGAACATGTAATTTTAACAGCCTATCAGGTAAACCCTGTGGCCCGTAGAACATGTGATTTTAACAGCCTATCAGGTAAACCCAGTGCACTGTAGAACGTGTAATTTTAACAGCCCATCAGGTAAACCCCGTGCACAGTAGAACGTGTAATTTTAATAGCCTATCAGGTAAACCCCGTGCACAGTAGAACATGTAATTTTAACAGCCTATCAGGTAAACCCCGTGCACAGTAGAACGTGTAATTTTAACAGCCTATCAGGTAAACCCCGTGCACAGTAGAACGTGTTAACAGCCTATCAGGTAAACCCTGTGCCCCTTAGAACATGTAATTTTAACAGCCTATCAGGTAAACCCCGTGGCCCTTAGAACATGTAATTTTAACAGCCTATCAGGTAAACCCTGTGCCCCTTAGAACTTGTAATTTTAACAGCCTATCAGGTAAACCCCGTGCCCCTTAGAACGTGTAATTTTAACAGCCTATCAGGTAAACCCCGTGGCCCGTAGAACATGTAATTTTAACTGCCTATCAGGTAAACCCAGTGGCCCGTAGAACGCATAATTTTGGAATTTAATGTCTGTTTGCTTGTTTAATGGTTTGATTTTGTATCCAATAAAAAACAACACGGCTACATTTTTTGTGACAACTTTTGTAAATTCACTTTTAAAACAGAGAAATCCTCGAAATTTTACATAGTTATGAAATTTGGCTGCTCTAAAAGTAAATTCTACATAGTTGTAAGTTTGGCTGCTCTAAAAGTAAATTTTACATAGTTGTAAGTTTGTCTGCTTTTAAAGTAAATTTTACATAGTTATAAAATTTGTCTGCTCTAAAAGTAAATTTTAAGTATCAATAGAAACCATTCGAAAGACAACACATGAATGGAAACAACAAACAATGAAGGTAATAAATTTGTATTCTCGTTTCTATCCTGTCTATAGCTAACTGTAGGGTTAACGGTTCCCTTGAGAAGTGTTAGGACTAGAATTCATCTTAAAGGGACCTTAAAGTAATTTCAAATGACATTCCATTTTAAGAGGGACATGCCATATTTACGACAAAGATTGTTTTCTGTAAAATAATCAAATTGCGAGTTTTATGCAAGAAAGGCATGAACGTAATTTACAGAATTGAAGATATAAAATGTGAAACAAATTTATTTTTGATTGTTGCTAAGAAAAGTGGTATTGTTGAGAATTTTTTTTTTTCAAACATGACTTGAAATAACATCCTTATGCATGTCTTTTCTATTGTTTTCTATTCTAATGACTTTGGTGAATTTTGACAGTTATTTTCAAATTCTAATCAAGTATGAATTAGATATTAATGTTTAAAGTCTGAAAAAAGATTATTTTTAAATTTTGGTTTCTTTACAAAAGTAGCTTGCGCATTTTTACTTAAGGAAAACATGTAAGAATCTTCAGAAATAAAAAGTTTAACCATTTTTTCCCCAAATACTTTCTTTCCCGTGACTCTATTTGACATAAAAAATACTATCTTAATAAAGGATAAAAAATATCAAGGATGAGCTAGCTAAACCGTCATATTGCACAATAGCTTTAGAGTATTGTTTTTTTGTGAGATATCCCATATTTTTAATTCACTATGCTTACTTTTTATGGTAAAAATTTTTTTTCATCAAACGAACAAAGATTGATATGACCACACTAAATAAACATCCTAATATATGTATGAAAAAAAGTGTTCAGAGCTGAAAATGGAATGGGATATCCAAAAATCGGTTCAAATTAATTAATCTGAAGATTAATAACGAGAGGAGAAAAAGCATCATTTATTCTTGAGATTAAGAAAAAAGGAGATCAAACATTGATCTCGATTTCCACCATTCAAAAGTTTTCAGCTCTGGACCAATAACTTGAATCGACCCGGTTTTGCGTCTAAAATTTTTCATAGCCTGGCTTTTTTGTATGTTCACATTATAACGAGTTTATTATACGCAAAACGTTTTATTATTGTAGCCGAAAAATAGCTAAATATGTTAAAAATGGTTTGAAAAAATTTCCCAGTTGCTGTGTCTCATGTTATCTAAAATTCTAACTTGGCTCTAATGTGTAGAAGTCGTCTTACTTTTTCACAGTTTTGTGATTCTCCCTGTATAAATAAAATTTTAATTTTGTATTGTGCACTTTCATTTTGACCAAAATATCTGTATCTATAATTGGCTTGTCTTATAATCGTACCCTATACACGTCAAAACGGCTGAACCGATTAAGCCCAATTACTGAACCGATTAAGTCCAATTACTGAACCGATTAAGCCCAATTACTGAACCGATTAAGCCCAATTACTGAACCGATTAAGTCCCAACTTACATGCCCCCAGGGAAGGTTTCTGGCTGGTCAAAAAGATTGTCCAACTTTTACTATTTCTGAAAATCCACAAATATAAAAAAAAAATATTTGTTACAGATTTATACTAGAAAAGGCAAAAACCCAAATTCAACAAAAATGTATAAAACAGAATGTTAAAAATGAAATATCACTAAAAATGTTAAACTAAAAACTGTTTTTTTTTTTTTTATCGGAACTTAACTTTTTAACGTACTTTCAATACCTAGTTAATTTAGGTTTTTATTTTTCTAAAGAATTATTAAAAAAAATGTTTTAATTTTTCCTGTCCTCCCTATGTTTGTTGCATTTTCTATTTTTAGAACGCCATCAAAGAGAGGTTTTCATTTAGAGAAAAACATTGTTTACTTTTTGATTAATGTATTTTCAAAAATTGCAAAGAAAATCCTTTGAAAAGAAAACAATAAAAAAAGTCACAATCTTTTGTAACGAGGATCTAGTCTACATTTTAATAAAGACGGTATATATGCTATATTTAGTTAGCCTGCCATCTACATAACTCTTCAGGGCTTAACATTTTATGGAAATACAAATTTGAACAGTAATCACACTTTAGAAATTCTGTTTTGATTTTCTAATTTCTGTCAGTTTTTTTTACTCGAATACTAATGTACTGCAGGTGTACGGCAAAGATCGCGGAATGTACAAGTGTATTGCTGAAAACAATGCTGGTAGAATTGAATCCACATTCAAGTTTGAAGTTATCATAAGGAAAATATCATATTAGTCATTAGTGAAACCCCCCTTTTTGATTTCATAATGTACAACTTGTTTGTAGATTTTAAATCTTCAAAATTTTCTATGAGCCCAAAAACAAAAACAATACATTCAGTTTCTTAGTAAGAAATCCACCGAAATTATAAAAAATTTCCTTGAAAAGATCCAGTGTCTTATATCTTAAAAGTAATTTTAAACTTTTTTTTCGACGCAAAATTTTTATTACGATATGTACAATGAGTAGACCTCGTGTACAAGAATTGTACAATGCTACGTACAAGGTTGGAGATGAAAGAGCAGAACTTAGATGTATTGCATCTGGACATCCTCTCCCTAACATTGTTTGGAGAAAATGGTCAAAAAAGTAAGTTTTTTTTATTGTTTTCAAACGTTTAGATTAAGAGTAATAAGATGAAAGAATAAGATGAAAAATAAGAAGAAAGAATAATAAGATGAAATAATAAGATGAAAGAAAAAGATGAAAGAAAAGATGAATAAATGAGATGAACGAATAAGATGAAATAATAAGATGGAAAAATAAGATAAAAGAATAAGAGAAAGAAAGATATAAGAATAAAATGAAAGATTAAGATGAAAGAATAGGACGAAAAAATTAGATGAAATATTATGATGCCAGATTAAGATGAGAATAATATTAAAGAATAAGATAAGATAATATGATGTAAAAAAGACATGAAAAAATTTGATAAAAGAATAAAACGGAAAAATAAGAGAAATTAATAAGCTGAAAGAATAAGATGAAATAATAAGATGAAAATAAGATTAAAGAATAAGATGAAAGAATAAAATGAAAGAATAAGAGATGAAAGAATAAAATGAAAGAATAAGATGAAAAAATAAAGTGAAGGAATAAAATTAAAGAATAAGATTAAAGAATAGGACTAAAGAAAAAGATGAAATATTAATATGCCAGATTAAGATGAAAGAATAATATTAAAGAATAAAATAAGATAAAAAGATGTAAGAAAGACATGAAAAAATTTAATAAAAAAATAAAACGAAAAAATAAGATGAAAGAATAAGATGAAAGAATAAGATGAAAGAATAAAATGAAAGAATACGATGAAAGAATAAGATGAAAGAATAAGGTGAAAGAATAAAATTAAAGAATAAGATTAAAGAATAGGACTAAAGAATAAGATGAAATATTAATATGCCAGATGAAAGAATAGTATTAAAGAATACAATAAGATAATAAGATGTAAGAAAGACATGAAAAATTTTAATAAAAAATATAACGAAAAAATAAGAGAAATGAATAAGATGAAAAAATAAGATGAAAGAATAAGATGAAAGAATAAGGTAAAAGAATAAGATGAAAGAAAAAGATGAAAGAATGAGATAAAAGAAAAAGATGAAAGAATAAGATTAAAGAATAAGATGAAAGAATAAGATGAAAGAATAATATGAATGAATACGACTAAAGAATAAGATTAAGGAATAAGAAGTAAGAAAATAGAATAAAAAGAATAAGACGAAATAATAAGATGAAAGAATAAAGCGAGAGAATAAGACCAAAGGAAAAGATGAAAAAATAAGATGAAAAAATAAAGCAAGATATTAAGATGAAATGATAACATGAAAGATTAAGATACAAGAATATGATGAACGAATAATATGAAAGGAACCGATGGAAAAATAAGATGAAAGTATTAGATGTAAGAAGAAGATAAAGTTAAAAAGAATAAGATGAACGAATAGTATGAAAGGATCCGATGAAAAAATAAGAATAAAGAATAAGATGAATGGATGAGGGGTTGAAGGTAAAGGTTACTGTTCTAAACTAATCTTAAAAGTGTTCTGTTGTAACAAACTTTACTTTCAGAGAATTCAAACCTTTAAATCTTTATTCCTCTTCTCAAACTAAATAAATACTTTGAAATAAATTTTGGTACAGGGTGTCCCAATAAACATGGGAATTCAGTGACGAATTTGATATCGTCTTTTTAAATAATTCCTTGATTTAGTATAGTGATACCTACTGAGAAAGCTGTAATCTGTAAGAGTTTCGTCTGCTATGTTTACATTTTGTTTGTTTATGTTTTGACGGCATACGGTTGTACTTAATTAAACAAGAAAATTGCAGAATACAAACAGAGTAAACTTGTCCGTCATCACTGTTCATCTTGCGGAGACATTATAGACACATAATTGCAGTCTTTTACCCTTTCATTAAATAAACTCTAGCAGACATAATAATATTATGGCTTTTGAAATTAGGTATTACTATGCTAAATCATAACTAAGAAGATATCGAATTCGTCACTTAATTCCCATGTTTTTTGGGACACCCTGTATTTGAAAATATGAAAAATTATAGTTTAAGTTTTAAATTATAGTTTAGGAGATTTACACCATCAAAATTTTATGAATAGTGAGAACTAAGCTAATCAATTTCTTTTGTGCGTCGGCTAATTAAAAGATTGTTTAGTTCCTTTTAATCTAATAAAATATTGGGAAGAAATTATCAGAATTAAAGACTATTAAAGTTTTAAAAACGACGATGGTTTAAACACTATTAATTATATAAAGATTCAAAGGGTACCGTTGTGAATCAGGCATTCTCCGTGTGAAATAGAAGGCCTCTTGAAATTAAAATGACAGTCCCTTTAAGATAGAAGAGCATTATCTTTGTACAACACGTTTATAAGTTTTCGTTTCCATTTTAAAGAGTTTGTGGAGTTAGAAAAGTTGAAGTAAAATTGAATTGTATGATCAAGTAAGAATGTTAAACTGCTGCCATTTCAATCCAAACTTGCTAAAAATATAGAATATTTTAGTAATATTTCAGAATTTTAATGTTTCCTTTTCCAGTGTCCGAATTTAATGAATTTGAGCCGCGTCTAAAATCCGCCAAAAACCTGTTTCAATTGAGCGCCGGCTTAAATCTTGAAACATTGAATATTATTTTAAGTGGAACCAACCATATTTTAGCCGCGGCTTAAATTCAAGCCGCCGCTCAAATTCTTTAAATTCGGCCTCAGAAGAATCAAAGTCGACTGTGTTCAATCTTTAAATAAGAAACATCGTCCAAGATTTTGTAACTAACAAGTGTTACAAGTCTGAAAATGATAGCAACACTTTATTTTTGTGAAATTAATTTATAACAATGTATAACGATGTATAACGATGTATAACAATGTATAACAATGTATAACGATGTATAACGATGTATAACAATGTATAACAATGTATAACGATGAATAATAATTGGTTGAGTGGTTTGTTACCATATTTTAGACGCGGTTCAAATTCTTAAAATTCGACCTCAGGCGCTTACTTTTACATACTTATTTGAGTGTGCTTAACAGGGATAGATAATATAAAATGGGAATAAATCAATAACATAAATTTCAAATTACTTGTTAGATAGATAGATATATATATTTATCATTAAAGTACATAATTTTACATAGATATATTCTTTAAACTAACACTTTAATGACGGGATTTGCCAAGCCAACTTTGGCCGTCTTTAATGGCAAACCCGAATGTAATTGTATGATATAATTTTTAAATCATACAATTTGAGGTGTTTCGTCCAATAAGTAGGGGGAAGAAGAAAGAGATTGTTGGGGCTTTATGTAGCTCAATCAGAATCAATAGCTGGCTCAGAACTTAGGATGGCACATTTATTTATTCAGAAATACATGAATAACAGTTTGATCTAGAACATTCAAATTGCAGATACATATTTGCTTTATCCACATTATTACTATTTATTTCTAGTGAACCGTATGTGAATGGACTACAGCCCGGGGATCCTAGAATAATGGTTCTTGAAGCTATTGTTGAAGCTCCCCCATACACAACTGAAGGTATAGTGATCCATAATAATATGCACTTACAGAACAGTCGAATCTATTTAATCTACACTTTTTTAAAAGTATTTAATTCTAAATCGTTTATTTGACGATGCACACATTAATATTTCATGAATTATTATTGCTTTTTTTTCAATGTTCACACACCATTTCATTTTGCCCAAAACCGAAGTGAAACCGATCATTAGGCGATCTCAAAATTCCAGTGAGAAGGGAGGCAAGATTATTGAAGATTTGTGGAACAAAAGTGAAAAAAAGATTTCTTCTATTTCTTTCCCAGCTTAGCAGAGTACCCTGGACTAACCAGAGCTGGGTGTTTTCTATTTTTTCAATTGGAATTTAATCCCATTTTGCGTTTATAATTAATAAAATCTTTAAATTTCAAGAGTTGCTTTCTTCTACTTTTTTAATTAAAATACCATCCGTAGACAAAAAAGGTTAAATGAGAAAAAAGGAAAACCGTTTAAACTTCTCACATGCTGAGCGAAAAAATGTGTTTAAAGGCTCTCTGGGTGCAACTTCAATTGACCCTTCACATTTTTGATTTTATATCTAATAAAAGATGGAGCATTAGTCACTGTTACAATTAGACATTACCAATTTTAAAGTTAAAAGTACTAGAACTATCTAACTAACTGTATTCTAGGGGAAACCGAGTGTAAAGTTAAAAGTAACCTAATTATATCTAACTAGGTGTATTCTAGGGGAAACCGAGTGGAAAGTTAAAAGTAACCTAGAATTATATCTAACTAACTGTATTCTAGGGGAAACCAAGTGGAAAGTTAAAAGTAACCTAATTATATCTAACTAGGTGTATTCTAGAGGAAACCGAGTGGAGAGTTAAAAGTATCCTAATTATATCTAATTAACTGTATTCTAGGGGAAACCGAGTGGAAAGAATCAACTCTAATAATTAACAGTGTTAAACGGACAGACGATGGACTCTATGAGTGTCAGACAACAAATCAAGGTAAATAAAGGAATATTCACGAAAATAAGGAAAATAAAGATAAACAAAATTTCAAGGATAATTAGAAGGTCCTTTTTAAAAGATTTTATTCCAATTTTGACAAAATAGTTTAATTGCAAATTAGACAAGAGAAGGTTAAATTATGCAACATTAATGGTACGACTTTGTGACATCGAAGCTTATCTAGTTTTGATTTTACACACAATTATTAGAAAAGCAAAAAAATTGCGCCTTTGCCACAAACTCAATTTTTCTTGTCCCTATATCTTTGCAACTTGATGGTGTAAACTTTTAAACTTAGATTATTTGATATTACAGAATTCATGGTTTGCAAAATCCAACGTCTTGGTGCAAAGATATTATAAAATTATGAAATTAGAACTTGTGGCGAGTGATCGAATTCTATATTTTCCTAAGTGTTAAAAATTCAAAACATTTTTGTTCTTGTCAAAGTTCTTCTATATAAGGAGTTATGATTTAATACATAAAAGATTAAAATCTTGAGTGCATGCAATTTACTTTAGTTTAATAGGTCTGGTGATTCCAGCCAAAGAAAGCTATTGTGAAAAATGCGAAATTTCGCGAAAAGTTCTTGCATATTTCGCATACTTTTTAGCGAAAGATGCGTTTTTGCGAAAGGAAGCGAAAAATATTCAGAATTTCGCGAGAAACAAACAAAATATATGTCTACGAAATATTTCGCTTTTTTAGGGACATTTTGCGTTTATCTGTTTCGCGAAATTTTTGCGAACCAATTTTTCCATTTCGCTGGAAACCCTATAATAATATATAATAATATGAAATGAAGAAAAAGAGATATCCTTCCGATCCGATATAGAAGATTAATCAGTAGTAATTTCCTTGAAGTAGAGAACTCAAACTAACTTTTTTATTCCTATTCACAATAAGTTCGTTTAGTCCTGCAATCGTAGTTGCAGACCGATTCACAACGGTTTCCTTTACACCTTTAATTGATAAGTGTAATATCCGATTCACAAGACTGTAGCTGTCATCTGAGCTAATGGGACAGAATGTGTCATTTGTCCAACTTAAAAAGTGTTTAATTCTGAAGATTATGTTCCTTGTTTGGGCAGCATAAAATCCTCAATTCACTTTTTTGGAAAAAATGCAATTAGAAATTGAAAATAAGAGAAAGCATATAATTTCATTTTTTTGCTCATTCTAAGGAATTAAGGGTGCCGTTGTGAATCGAAAGAAAGAACGGAATCAAAAGGCCTTATCTAAATTATCGAACCATTGAAAGCCTCCAAAAAGTTTGCTCAACATGCATGCATGCGTAAACATCTCTAGTCCATCCTAGCCGCAGCGCTCGGACCTCATTGCGGCCTGCGTTGCCTCAAAAGGCCTAATTGAATACTATGGAAGTTGCTACTTGGGATAAAGATCTGGGGAAAATACGATTACGATCGATTATTATTTTTGTATTGTAGGTGATAATTTTTACATTAAAAACATGAATGTTTTTATTCTAAAGAGTTATGTAAAAGAATTTATTTAAATTCTAAATAATTCATTCTTGGAACATTTTCACTTTGTTTCCAAAAATAAAAATTTCAGAAATAAAGAAGAAGTTTCAAGAATAAATTTGCTTTTACTTTACTAATCAAATATAAAATGAATGAATGTATTCATGTTTTTTATTAAACTTCTAGATGGCAATACAATAATACAATAATACAATAAGAAATAAACAAAACTTATATCTTTACATATGAAGCTCGATTCTCTTACATAAATCCAATATATATGATATGTGCAAAGCATGAAATATGATGATAAAATAAAAACTCAAATGAAGTGGCAAAGCATAAAAACATAATGTCCATACAATAAAAACTCAAATCATGTGTTGAATACTTCTTTTCTCATATTTTATATATATATATATATATATTTAATAATACTATTTGGACCTTTTTTACTTCAGAAATTTCTATTAACGTTCAATCGGTAAAAATGGATTAAAATATGTTAATCCAAGTAAGTTCTTTTAAATTATTTTTGTTAGTTTTACGTTTTACAATTAGGATGCAAAAAAGGTCACTTGAAAGGAAACATTCAAACAATTAAACTGTTGCTAGAAGAGGTGCTGAAACCTCGTTGGGCATAGGAATATTTTAACATATTCCTGCCAAATTCATAGATTAATAACATTACAGATAGAACACTAGATGTCGTCTTTACATGATTTAAGTTTTTTTTGTTCACAATAACCCTGAGTCAAAAGCCCAAAGGAGTTACGCGCATGCCGCGTTGAATTACAGACAGAGAGAGAGCGTAAGTAACTCTTTTGGGCTTCTGCCTCAGGGTTATTGTGAACGAAAAACCCCAAGTTCTTGAAAAGACGACATCCAGTGTTCTATTTGTATTATTTTGGGCAACTTGTTCAAAGTTTGTCAAAAATCTTCTTTCTATATTGCCGGCAGTCTAGTTCAGTATATTTGTAGTTTATATGAAGATATTTTATTATTTTCTAACAATAATATTTATTATTTGTATATTTTATATTTTGGAGCATCAAGATTTTCCCTTTGTCTAAATTGAATTAAGTTCGGTCAAACGAGTAAATATATTAAACAGAAACTACGGAGCCAGAAAAAGAAAGATTTTTTCAAGGGGAAGGTTAAAGAGCCTTTAAAGGGTGACTTCCAAAATGACAGTTTCCCAAGTGGCATCTTCCCAGGTAGTAAAGAATAAAAGGGAGATATAACTGACGCGGTTCGCCCTACCATATGATTACACATGCTTTGCAGACGGGTACTCCATTTGTATATGAAATGTTCAGAATAGGTTATTGTATACGCAGTAAATGTACATCAAACAAACATTTCTTATTCAAATGAATGCAAAGCATGTATAATCATATGGTAGGGCAAACCGCGTCAGATATATCTCCCTTTTATTCTTTACTCCCTGCATCAATTCCCGAAGGTTAGGTTAGGCCAATTCTGAGGCTGCAAAAGCGACCTAGCGCTGTGGCTAGGATGGACAAGTGGGCCAAGCACTGCGATTTCCGACTGGGAAATTGTACAATTGGAAATTTGGGAAAATACCTGCGGAAGTTACTGCTTTAAAAGCGATATGAATACTCATAAAAAGCCACTCAGTCATGGAATTCTACATAAGCAGGGGTTTTTAGGAAAATGGCCCAGTTTTGTCTCAAAGTAAATGAGAGGATCGTAATAATGTTTTTATCAATGTTCAGAAATGTAAATACCTCCATTTTGTTTCAGGTTGAATAAAAAGATAAACAAATAAAACGGAAAAAGTTTTAATCTCTCTAATCAATTTGTGCAGTCTCTGGAGTTCTGCTTTGTGCTTTTTTTGTGTGCAATTCATTAGATTGCGAAACTTTGTTTAAACTTAGTAATCATTTCCTACAAGATTGGTGTCCAGTACAATACAATACAGTACAGTACAGTACAGTACAGTACAGTACAGTACAGTACAGTACAGTACAGTACAGTACAGTACAGTACAATACAGTTAAGAACAATTTACAAACAGTACCGTACAGTTAAAAGAGGCGTTCGGTTTTCTTTAATTCATCTATTCATAGTTCGTTAACTAACCATTTAGTTCATTTCATCCATTAGTTGAATCATAGTTTATGTTCCTTCTATTTTGTTCATTTTAAAATTGATAATTCAGCGAAATCGTTTGTTCAGCAAAACTGTTCGTTCAGTAAACTGGTTTGTTCATTAAAATCTGTCGTTCATGAAAATCGTTTGTTCATTAAAATTAAATTGTCATTTGACTAAAATCTTAGTTCAATAAAATCATTCGTTCATTATAATCGTTCAGTTTGAACTAGTCCATTTGTTAATGAAAACAATACCCATCTCTATAGTACAGTATATAAAGTAAATACCATATAATTGAGTATAGTAGATACAGCATACTAGAGTGTAGTACAGTGCAGCACAGAAAGGGTTTCCAAAGATATTTTCGTTGGACGAAATTTGCGAAAATAAACGAAAAAACTGAAAGAATTTCATTCAAAATTTTGGTAAAATTTTGGCAAAATTATTGATGTACTTTCGACGAAATTTTTGATCTCGCTTTCGCGAAATTTTCGTACAATTTTCGTTCGTTAAAAATTAAATTTTTTTCCCTTTTGCGTCAAGAAGATTGTTGGATTTCTGACGGAGAGTCTGGTGAGGCCACCCCAAGGGAAAATGTGTCGCATATTTTCATATTATTTAATAGATAATCTCATGAAAATAATAATTTCTTAATATATTAGTTTAAAATCGTATGTATCAAAGACTTTGCTAATTAGCAAAGTCTTTGGTATGTATGAAAATTTTGCATTTCTATTTTCACATGTAGTAAGGGTATCCTGTAGTGTTTTGTGTTGAATCTTGAATATACAGGGTTACGCAGAAAGGATGAGACTTTATTGACAACATGAAAATTCTTATAACATTGCACGGGGGGGGGGGGGTGAGGGGGGTATTCCCCCCTGTTTGCATTAGAACGTTGAATCGTCGGTACTTTTTTTTGGAATGCATTTGATCGGGTGGAGGTCGGCCAAACGAGGTTCGGTGTTTCAAAAAAGTCAAATTAATTTTTTTTTATCAATTAAGATACAAGGCAAACATTTTTTCGACATGCTTTATTCAACTTATTTAAAATCCTCCCCTGTAACTTACGTTACAGGTCTTATTTTTTGTTAGTGAGCAGGCCTTGAAAAGTTGGACTAAGGACATGTATCATACTACCCTATCTCAACTCTAAGTGCAAATAATGTGTAAATACTGTTCATCTATTTTAGGGTGTTCAACTGAACATGTGATTTAAAAATGACTGAGATATTATGTGTGATGTGTATCTTTGGTGAATAATCTCTGAGAGTTTTATTTTATTTGTTAGGGATGCTTAAATTAGCAACTTTAACTTCAATTAAACAGTTCTTAAACTAAAAGTTTAACGAAAATTCAAAAATTCTTAATATTTTGTCAAAGAAGTCAGTACAATTTTAAATTTTTGCAAAAAAAATACGATTGTGAACAAAAACTTTGAAAGAATGTCTCGAAAAATTTTTAACGAAAATCGTCGTTTTCGTACACTTCTTCGTTGCCGGAACGAAATTTTCGCGAAAGATATTGATCAAAAATTTGGAAACCCTAAACACAGATCAGTACAGTACAACAAAACTAAACATTTTAGTAGATATTAGGATGACAACTTGTTCCGGTATTAAATAAGAAACTCTTTTAGAATTTCCCCGTAACATTAAAAATACTTTTCCCTCAGTTGGAACTCAAAAGACAGAAAGAGGAAGAAAACTTACCTTTTTTAGTAAAGGTGAAGGAGGAAGAGATATAAACCAGTTCTTATGGGATCCCATTTTGATAAGAATCCGGATCTTGGATATGTTCTGCATAAATGGATCCGGATCCTGGATATGTTCTGCATAAATGGATCCGAATCCTGGATATGTTCTGCATTAATGGATCCGAATCCTGGATATGTTCTGGATCCGGATCCTGGATATGTTCTGCATAAATGGATCCGAATCCTGGATATGTTCTGTATAAATGGATCCGGATCCTGGATATGTTCTGCATAAATGGATCTGGATCCTGCATATGTTCTGTATAAATGGATCCGGATCCTGGATATGTTCTGCATAAATGGATCCGGATCCTGGATATGTTCTGTATAAATTGATCCGGATCCTGGATTCGTTCTGCATAAATTGATCCGGATTCTGATCTAGCAGAACATATTTTCAATTTTACTTTTTTACAGAAGATCGGATCTGATTTCTGTCAACATTCTTTATTTATTTAGCTTTTTTCATTTGCAACTTAATACTATAGACCTATAATATTTTTAACTCGAATTCTTTATGAGGTTGCCATTTTTGTGCTAATTTTTAGCTGTTTCAAAAAATGTCATTAAGTGATTGGTTGATAATTGTCCAATCGTGTTTAATACTTTTTTAAAGTGCTTTTTAAAAAAAGTTTTGAATCCCTATTATTCAACCAAGATAAGTTTTATACTTCATACCTGGGGATAAAATCAAAACAAAGGAGCTAAACAAAGCCGTAATTTAGCATAAATTACATACTTTCCCTTCTTATAAATGTACATATATCTTGCTTGTCTGAATCTTTGGTTGAACGTAAAATCGGCTGAACCGATTGGGACCAAATTTTCTGTGGTACCTCACATGACCCGAGGAAAAAACCATTTATGATCTGAATTTCAAAAATTTGCCTCCACAAATTTAGATTTGCATAAAATTTTAAAAATCCAAAAAAATATTATCAGATCCGCGAACATTTCTGTTTTTGATTTATAATGTAAACAAAGAGAAAATGTTCACAGATAAAGCAAGAGCTTAAAGTTGAAATAGAAGAATTTTATCTTATAAAATCGATTTTATTTTATCAGGAGGTTCCTACTTTAAATCTGGACATATGACTGTGGAATTTGCCCCAACATTTGAGCATCAAGTCGTGAAAAAGGTTAGTTTTCTATTGATAAGGTAAATTAGGGTTTTATATAAATATTTTAGAATTTAAATCCATATCAAGTATGACTAAAAAAGTTGTATTTTTGCTTTTTAGTTCAAAAAAAAGCCAATTGCTCCTTTTTTTTGCTTAGGTGATATCATGACAAAAACTTGCCACACAACTTTACAGGAAAACGTTTGTTTTTCATAATAAGTGAAATTGCAATACCTGTCGGTGTCTTCCACCCCTAATCATTGTAAATTCCACTTATTTTACTAAGTGACCAACTAATTTACTTACAGATTATCTACATTGTTTAAAATAAAAATAAAAGAATAAAATTTAATACCAAATTATAGCTTTTAAACATATTTTTATAGAATTTGAAGATGTATCCAATTAAAAAAACGTTAAAAACATAATAATCTGAAAACTACTAAAATCTTAACCCTACTAACATTTGGTAACCTTTAAACCTTTATCTGATTAAAAATATGGGTTGTGGAAGACATCGTCGTGTTTACAGCTCCTAAAGTATTTCTGACAACTTCCTTCATTGTTTCTGCAACAGATATTCTGAATTTATCTTTATACAGAAACCACAATTGAAAATAATTTATTTTTAAAGTTAAAAACATGGACACTTTTGATCAGACACAGTTTTTAGGGTACAATTGTAAAAAAGCTCTTAAAATGGAGGCCAACGGGAAATATCACCCGTAGTCCCTTTAAGTTTCTAGTTAAATCTCTAGGAACGACACCCAGTCCAATGTATACTCCGCGTACTCTGATTAACAAAACGGAGGTTTTTTGTAAATTTTATGCATAACTGATGTTTTATTTTTCACTTGTTTTGATATTTTTAAAGGTTGTCTTCAAATTTTCCCAGCTTAAAAAAAATAAAAAAATAGTTAACGGCTGGCGCAGTTAACGATTTCTAAAATATCTGCCGTTAACTAACGGTAGCTTAAAAAAACGAAAAATACTGTTAACAAAACAAACAGCAACCAGAAAAAGAAAATTTTATCGGTTGGAACTAACCGTTTACAAACGGCTAGAAAAAAGTGAGAACGTGTCCAGCCCTAACTCTGAGTTGTCTAATAGATAATCCCTTCTTTAAAGCCAAGTGTGGGAGTAAACCAGATTGTAACAAACCAGAAAATATAAAGGGGGGGGGGGG
>NW_019397017.1:72631-80883 GCF_000591075.1 Eurytemora carolleeae | reverse complement strand
GGGGGGGGTGTAAATATCAAAATAACTAAAGCTATTATAAGAATAAATGAAATGAACATTTTTTCTGTTTTCGTTTGAAATGAAAAGGAGTTAAAGAGTGTTTCTTTCTTTTGTTTTAAACTGTCTAACGTTTTTTTCGGTTAAAAACTTTAAAACTATTAGAATATTCGGTTTTTGAATCCGTGACCATTCCTAAAATTTTGGCAAGGATAAAGATTCTGTATACACGAAAATATATTGCTTCTCCAGAAAATAATATTTTCAAAGTATAAAAGAATAAATTACCTTGAACACTTTTCAGAGAAACATTTTTCTAAATATTCTGTTTAGAACGAATATGCATATAATATATTCATACACTACGCAGTACGCAGTACGCAGTACGCGTATTGTTGCCACGGTTTTTGAAAACTACAGATTTTGTACACTTACACACATTACACAACAATAGTGGCGTAAATAAGGGGGGTTATTGGGGTTATTTACCCCCCCCCCTTAATCCTTTGGGTAATTACTCCCCCCCCCTAGAATTTAAAAACTTGATTTTAAAATTGAAATTTGCACGAAAATAATTTAAATGGGCAGAATTTCGGCGCGCAGAATCCTTATTTACGCCCCTTCACAACAAATCCATTTTTCCATTTATAAGTCGACTTTTTGGAGTTAAAACCTCTAGCTGAAATTGAGTTTAAGTTTAGTTTAAGTAAGTCGAGTTTAAGTCGAGTTTTGTTTTTTGGATATCTATACTTTGTTTGTTTAATTGTTTCCAATAAACGTAAATGTATTTTTAAATCTTAAATATTTTAGGAATGGTCCTGGGATCAAAAAGAAGTGAACTTAACATGCTTAGGTAAAATCTGTTTTTAATAAATCTATTAAAAAACAAAAATTTAAGAGAGTATTTCTAATATTATTATTTCAGCAACCAGTATACCTAACGCAACTATCTCCTGGTGGTATAACAAGGAAAAGTTTATCTAAAGATATAAATTTTAAGAATAATCAAAATCTCCACAAATAATAAGAAGCTGGAAAAAATCTGATTACGGGATGATTAACGTGATTTTTCAGCAATCTCTATTTTTTCCCACGTTGGCAAAGTGAAAGGAATTGTTCACATATTTAAAAAAAACTAAAACCCCAATTTTGGGAGTTAGTCTCATAGTTAAGCTACAGCTAAAAACTTAAAAAAAAATATTTATTTATGATGGATATTTTTAGCACAAAAATAGTGTTCATAAATTCAAAAATTGGGGTATTAGCTATGCTTAATTTCTAATTGGTGAACAAAGCCTTTAGTTTATGTTTTGTTTCTCTATTAAACCTAAATAATAATAATGGGAGTTTTCTAATCTAGGAAATTATTGCATTATAAAGATTTTGATTTTGTTCGATCCAAGAAACGTCAGAAAAAGAATTTTTCCCACATTAAAGTTTCCTTTAAAGTTAAATTCTGCTCTAGATCAATTGTTTCATTCCATCATGTTGCAAAGATATATGGGTTTCAGACAATTAGAGTATGAAGGAAATATTCGTTTTTTCCAGTGACACTCCATTTCCAATATTTTAAAGCTTGAACCTTGGTCTGGTTCGGATATCTCATTCATTAATATTATTGATTATATAAAGCTATATAAGGTACCGCTGTGAATCAGATACGCTACTGTCTAATTGATTTGTCACTTACGGTTATTGGCCCTTTCAGGCAAACGTAAAGTTTCTCTTTTAAATAATTTTTATTCGCTGTTTCTCTTGTCAGTTAAAAGATCAACCTGGTTTAATGTTAGGAGTGACATTCGAAACAATGACCTTTTATTTCGTCTAACATTTAAAATAAATCTAATTTAAACTTATTTTGGCAACAAAAGATGATTAAATACAGAATTATTTAAAGAGTTATTGGAAATTACATAAATCTTTTATTTTTCTTTATTACTTTTTTTACTTATTTATATTCTATACGGTATATTATAGCAATATAATGAAGACGAGGTTTACAAGTAATTAAAGAGAAACTTAGCTTCTCTTTGTTTCCATGTTTTTATTTATCCGTACTCTCATACTCTTTTAAAGCTTGAAATAAATCAAAATTGAAATCAAAAGTCGTCTTCATTATATTTGTAAAATCGCCTGCCACTTTACAGTGAATCCCATATACATGAATACATGCAAGAGTTTTGTATAATGTCGTATTACATATTTAAGATCAAATGCCGCGGAAAAATGAGTTTAATATTAATATATCAATTGCATTCATATTTCAGCGCTATTAATTTACCTTTAACTAAAAATATAAATAAGTTTCTTTAGAATTATCAAAAAAGTCATGACGGTCTATGCATTGATTTGATATATTTGTGATTCACTGATTTCCAGATAAATATTACAAGCTGATAAAAGGTTGAAATTGTAGTTTTGAAAATATGCGCGACAATTCACAAACACGAAACGAAGATGCAATCTTTAGTGGGCGTCATATGACAAATGAAGCAAAAAATGTAAATTTTTTTTAAATTTAAATTTATTCCCTCCTCTGTGTTTTTTATTTGGAAAACTCAAACCTTGAAAACAGTTTATCCTTTCTTTCGTGGACATTAAGAGTCATATGTAATTTATTTATCCAAAAAAAAACAAATAAAAAATGAAAAATAAGAGTCCAACATTCAGTTAGTCTTTAAAATAGGAAGCAAAATAATCTTCAGTTAATTTGCTCAAAAGTTTAAAATAGAAAGCAAAATAATCTACAGTTAATTTGTTCAAAAATTTTAAAATAGAAAGAAAAATTATCTACAGTTATTGTGTTCAAAAGGTTTAAAATAGAAAGCAAAATTATCTACATTTAATGTGTTCAAAAAGTCTAAAATAGAAAACAAAATAATCTACAGTTAATGTGTTCAAAAGGTTTAAAATAGAAAGCAAGATTATCTACAGTCAATGTGTTCAAAAGGTTTAAAATAGAAAGCAAAATTATCTACAGTCAATGTGTTCAAAAGGTTTAAAATAGAAAGCAAGATTATCTACAGTCAATGTGTTCAAAAGGTTTAAAATAGAAAACAAAATTATCTACATTTCATGTGGTCAAAAAGTTTAAAATAGAAAACAGACACAGTTAAATTAACGCACATTATTTTGTACTAATTCTCGTTAACTTTCTATACTTTTTTATTTGTTAACTTTTTGGTTACAGTCATGTATCAAAAGTTGATTCGACAAGGAGAGAAATATAAAGAACCTAGAACTTCAATAAAATGTCTTGAATATTATAATTTCATTTTCTTTTGAAATCCGTTTTCAAACCCTGATCTAACTTTATTCAAATTCTGAATAAAGGTGTGCACTGTGCGCCGTTTTTAAATATTCAAGAATGTTTTTACTTTTAAAGGACTGAACGCATAATTTCTCTCACATTTAACTAGAATGTACTATTCACAACGATACCCTTGAAAACTTTATTTAGTTTAAAATTGAAAAGATATTGTTGTTTTTTTTCTTTAAGGGGAACGCACAATCAAAAATATTTAATTCTTCAAACAGTAAATGATGAATAGCTCATGCATTCTTTATAATGCCACCCTTGACATTATCTCTAAGTACCTTCAATAATTTTGGATTTGATCATATTTCAAGCTTCTAGGTTCATTAAAGGTATCTGCACAATATTTTCAACGAAAAATAAAAATGTTTCGATGACATGTTTTGGATAATATTTATATATCTGAATAAATGTTGCACACAATGTAGGTAAAGTAAACCTATTGAGAATACGATTTTAATAAACAGTGGGACCTATAAACCTATGGATTAGGAAGTGTGCAGCGTACACAGACCCATTTTCTTGAACAGGCTAATTTTTAACAGCCTTGTTATAGTACTATTTGCTTTCCAACAACATTAAATGATTGCTGAAATGTCGTCTTCCCATTCCAGATTTATAGAACCCAGAAAACCTCAGATTCTTGTAGAGCTTTAGAGTTACAAGTAAAAAAGCTGTATGTTTAAAAACGAATTAAAACACAATACCCGGCCCTATTTCCAAAGAACATGATTGATATTTGATCGAGGGAATTGGATTAAATTCGTTAGAATTTATAAATGTAAAATCAATTCAAATATTTTATCCTTTTACACTGATATCAGATTTTTAGATATTTAAATTAAATTTCGATGCATTTCTTGTATCCTGAAATTCATTAATTTTCCCCTAAATAAGTTAATCAAATATGATCATATGCAACATTTCACTCTTTACTTTATATTTAATATTCAGATTTTACTCTTAACTTTATATTTTATATTTTAATTTTACTCTTTACTTTATATTTTATATTCAAATTTTACTCTTTACTTTATATTTGATATTCAGATTTTACTCTTTACTTTATATTTTATATTCAAATTTTACTCTTTACTTTATATTTTATATTCAAATTTTACTCTTTACTTTATATTTTCTATTAAAATTTACATTATATTTTATATTTTATATTCAAATGGAAAAAGAGAAAAAAGAAATTTCAATAAAAATTTACTCTTTACAATTTGAACAATGTTTAATTCTATTCAGGTCTGACATTTAAATATTTCTTTTCATTTTCTGTTTTAAGTTTAGACTATTTTGATTTTGAAGGGCAATATCAGCATAATTTTAATTAACCATATTTTTGAACCTTTTTTTAAAACAAAAGGTAGATATATCATTGTTTTTCAATTAAAAAGATCCCATTGCGGTTCCGCAGAGAATAGTAAGACATTTAACAGAATTGAGCGTTTTACAAGATAAAATCTTGTCTTTCAAATATTATTACATACAGTATAACCCCTAAATATTAATTACATCGAAAGAATTTTTGAAATGTCGTTTTTACAATTTTTCAATGTTTTTTTTACTATTTTACGTAAATCTCAGTATACATAAATAGCAATGAATAAACGGGAACAGTTCTATAGAGCTATATAATCATTTAATTAAGAAACTAAATATCTGCAACCTTCCATTATCAGAAAGTGAAGAATACGACATTTGATAAATTCTTTCGATGTATTCCTTATCGAGGGTTTAATTGTAGATAAAAGTTTGAAGGGTACCGAGCCGAATTAGGCATTTAACGCTGAAATGGATTGTCACTTTAAATATTTTTACAGTCTCTTTTAATTTCATTTCTTTAGGACGTGGCCCGCAATCCTCCTTGAACATAATTCCTCTTTCAAATAAATACTTCAGGTAGTTTTCCTTTTTAGTTATATATAAAACAAACTGAATATTATAAAATATTTTTAAGAACAAAAGCTTTTTATTTACTGGCTGGCAAGATGTTACAACAAGCATCAATAAGAAATTTTACATTTTGTGATTAACCCTAGCTGTGTAGTTCAACCGAACTAAAATGTAAGATTTGCTATCTTATTATTCCAATTTATGGTTTAAATCATCTTCATTTGTCGAATAATAGTAAGAAGGTTTAAAGTCGCCATTTATATCTCATCCTTTCAGGCAGACTCGCTAAACTTTTAAAAAATATTTTCTTTTGCATCATGATGAGAAATTATATTCATTTTTAATTTATGTTAAAACATCTGGGTGAAAATCCGAGAAAATCTGCTAAAAACTAGAGAAATTGCTTTGAGAGGTTTTCATGGATCAGTGAACTGACCAAGAATTGAGATTGAAAGGTTTGAAAAGTAGAAATCAATATAAAACTTAAGAGATTATCTTAAATTCGTCCTGGGATAAAAGTGAAAATATATCCAATTCTTATAAGTTAAATTCATTTCATTGGTTACCCACAAAGTATGAAACTATAAGTTTGTGAGAAGTGTTGAGCTACTTTAATGTCCTCGATCAAAAATATAAAAAGTTTCAACTGAAATTTTGGATTTAAAATTTTTTTTTGAGATTGCATTTTTTGTTCTTTAACTATGTTAGTTTAACATATAACTCATTTTAGAATATTTTTTATTAAAACATCCATCCGTAAAATAATCTGGTGTAAGTTGTTCCAAGTACTAATTGGAAACCTAATATAATTTACAACTTTTGCACTTGTAACTTATACGGGGAGTTCTTTATCAGTAAAAAGGGGGGGGGACTTATCTATCCCCGTGCTTTCCAACTCTTTTTTGGTAAATTTTCTAGGGGGGGGGGGGTGGGCAAATGAGTTTCCAGATTTTTTGTTACTATTACATAAAAAAGATAAATTTTGGGTCCTTTTAAAATAATGAAGACATCTGGACCCATTGATTAATATACGATATTCCCTTAGTTCTCCTATTTGTGGATATTCTGTCCCTAATATTGGTGGATATTCTGTCCCTAATATTGGTGGATATTCCGTCCCTCCATTGGTGGATATTCCGTCCCTCCTATTGGTGGATATTCCGTCTCTCCTATTGGTAAATATTCCGTCCTTCCTATTGGTGGATATTCTGTCCCTCCTATTGGTGGATATTCCGTCTAAATGGAAATCCATCTGATAAATCCCCTGCTCCAATTGGCTATACCTTGATCAGGACTTGATACAGTTTTATATGTATAGATAACCTAACCTGTTCAGGGAGTATGTATGCAGAGCAGAGAACCCACTAGGAGTAGCAGAGTATACAATAGAACTAGAAGAAGCCAGGGTCCCTGGTACAGTTAATCAGGTAATGTATCAATCTATCTACAGTGGTAGACCCCATTATATCTTACATTGTTATTTCAAGTTATAATACTCAGTTTACAGAGAGGCTGATTTACAACAGTACCCTTAAAACAATAAAGGCATATTGATCAATCAATGAGGTTATCTCAAAAAAGGTGTTCGAAATATCCGAAAACTGCAGAGTGTTAACTCAACGAAGCTGACATTACGTATTTTTTGAGAAACCGGAACACTTCATGGTTTCCAAAAACTTCTAGAAAGTAAATACAAATAATCATTAAATATTAAATGTTATCAATAGTTACAACCGTTTGTGTAGATGAATAAGGATAAGTTCGTCATTTTGATCAGTCAAAGGTTCAAAGGGTATTGTTGTAAATGGGACATGCCTCTTTTCAAATGAAAGGTCACTTCACATAACTCCCTTTCATTATATGGGAAACCTTTCTTTGTTGTGGGAAACCCTGCACTTATATATATACTCTACAGCTAGATGCAGTACTCCTAGGTTAGAATATATTACTAATGCGAGTGAGAACATCATATTAGATCGTTTATAGCTTGAAATTGCAATTTTCGGGTATCAGAAAATTTAAAAGGTATGAATCATCAAAATATTGCTTTGTGAAAATACTAGGTTTTTCGAGTATTGTGTGCGTATTTTTGACGTTAAACCTTCGAGATAATCCAATATGATATGGAACTCTCTGTAGAACCCATGAGATGGTTAAGACGACATGAGTAATCTAGTCTAATTTATCCAGGGAAGTACTGCACATGACGTACGCAACCTTTTAATATATGCTGATGTACTTCATTTTTCAATCCAGCTTTCTGCAATATTCATATTAATCAGTGAAATTCATCAAGCTGGTTACGAAGCAATATATGTAATGATATGTTTGGTTGTTGATTTGTATCCAAAAACGTCAAAATGGCTGTAGGGCCCAACTCTCTTGACCCGTTTCACATGACCCTAGGGAAGGAATAAGGCCAGTCGTGTTTTCCTAGGAGAACCTTCTAATTATTTTTTGGAAATCCTTTAAAGATAAACAGTAAACTCTGCGAATAACGAAAAACGATGAAAATCAAAATTTCTAAAACATTTTATACTTTTTACCAAATTTATATGAAAGGGAATGTAAGCGAAATTGTTTATTGTTACCTTGGATCTTTGGTTGGACACATTTTTATTTCATGTCTAACATTATTAAAAATTTATATTTAAGATTGAAAAATTTAAAATTCTTGTTTTCGACTTTGACGTATTATCGTGATTTTTTAAATTTATCAAAAATAGATCTTAGAATTTTAAAAAGAAAAAATGCAGAGGGAAAATGAACAAATCTAAATCAAGAGAATAAGAGTATTACATAATATCATTAATGTTATATATATAGAAAAATAATGGACAATTTATGTAAATGTTATTTCTTTAAGCCAAATGTTGACAAATAAGCTTTAATCACATGTACTGAGTACTGCTTTTGGGAGGGGGAAGGGGGGGAGGGTAGAGCTCAAGGTTTTTTGTTAAATATTAGTAGATTAATAATAATAACAAAAATAATAATTAAGATAATAATATTAATAACAATAATAATAATAATAAAA